>NC_142122.1:0-5000 GCF_056152115.1 Neolamprologus brichardi
AACCCTACCCTAACCCTAACCCTAACCCTAACCCTAACCCTAACCCTAACCCTAACCCTAACCCTAACCCTAACCCTAACCCTAACCCTAACCCTAACCCTAACCCTAACCCTAACCCTAACCCTAACCTAACCCTAACCCTAACCCTAACCCTAACCCTAACCCTAACCCTAACCCTAACCCTAACCCTAACCCTAACCCTAACCCTAACCCTAACCCTAACCCTAACCCTAACCCTAACCCTAACCCTAAACCCTAACCCTAACCCTAACCCTAACCCTAACCCTAACCCTAACCCTAACCCTAACCCTAACCCTAACCCTAACCCTAACCCTAACCCTAACCCTAACCCTAACCCTAACCCTAACCCTAACCCTAACCCTAACCCTAACCCTAACCCTAACCCTAACCCTAACCCTAACCCTAACCCTAACCCTAACCCTAACCCTAACCCTAACCCTAACCCTAACCCTAACCCTAACCTAACCCTAACCCTAACCCTAACCCTAACCCTAACCCTAACCCTAACCCTAACCCTAACCCTAACCCTAACCCTAACCCTAACCCTAACCTAACCCTAACCCTAACCCTAACCCTAACCCTAACCCTAACCCTAACCCTAACCCTAACCCTAACCCTAACCCTAACCCTAACCCTAACCCTAACCCTAACCCTAACCCTAACCCTAACCCTAACCCTAACCCTAACCCTAACCCTAACCCTAACCCTAACCCTAACCCTAACCCTAACCCTAACCCTAACCCTAACCCTAACCCTAACCCTAACCCTAACCCTAACCCTAACCCTAACCCTAACCCTAACCCTAACCCTAACCCTAACCCTAACCCTAACCCTAACCCTAACCCTAACCCTAACCCTAACCCTAACCCTAACCCTAACCCTAACCCTAACCCTAACCCTAACCCTAACCCTAACCCTAACCCTAACCCTAACCCTAACCCTAACCCTAACCCTAACCCTAACCCTAACCCTAACCCTAACCCTAACCCTAACCCTAACCCTAACCCTAACCCTAACCCTAACCCTAACCCTAACCCTAACCCTAACCCTAACCCTAACCCTAACCCTAACCCTAACCCTAACCCTAACCCTAACCCTAACCCTAACCCTAACCCTAACCCTAACCCTAACCCTAACCCTAACCCCTAACCCTAACCCTAACCCTAACCCTAACCCTAACCCTAACCCTAACCCTAACCCTAACCCTAACCCTAACCCTAACCCTAACCCTAACCCTAACCCTAACCCTAACCCTAACCCTAACCCTAACCCTAACCCTAACCCTAACCCTAACCCTAACCCTAACCCTAACCCTAACCCTAACCCTAACCCTAACCCTAACCCTAACCCTAACCCTAACCCTAACCCTAACCCTAACCCTAACCCTAACCCTAACCCTAACCCTAACCCTAACCCTAACCCTAACCCTAACCCTAACCCCTAACCCTAACCCTAACCCTAACCCTAACCCTAACCCTAACCCTAACCCTAACCCTAACCCTAACCCTAACCCTAACCCTAACCCTAACCCTAACCCTAACCCTAACCCTAACCCTAACCCTAACCCTAACCCTAACCCTAACCCTAACCCTAACCCTAACCCTAACCCTAACCCTAACCCTAACCCTAACCCTAACCCTAACCCTAACCCTAACCCTAACCCTAACCCTAACCCTAACCCTAACCCTAACCCTAACCCTAACCCTAACCCTAACCCTAACCCTAACCCTAACCCTAACCCTAACCCTAACCCTAACCCTAACCCTAACCCTAACCCTAACCCTAACCCTAACCCTAACCCTAACCCTAACCCTAACCCTAACCCTAACCCTAACCCTAACCCTAACCCTAACCCTAACCCTAACCCTAACCCTAACCCTAACCCTAACCCTAACCCTAACCCTAACCCTAACCCTAACCCTAACCCTAACCCTAACCCTAACCCTAACCCTAACCCTAACCCTAACCCTAACCCTAACCCTAACCCTAACCCTAACCCTAACCCTAACCCTAACCCTAACCCTAACCCTAACCCTAACCCTAACCCTAACCCTAACCCTAACCCTAACCCTAACCCTAACCCTAACCCTAACCCTAACCCTAACCCTAACCCTAACCCTAACCCTAACCCTAACCCTAACCCTAACCCTAACCCTAACCCTAACCCTAACCCTAACCCTAACCCTAACCCTAACCCTAACCCTAACCCTAACCCTAACCCTAACCCTAACCCTAACCCTAACCCTAACCCTAACCCTAACCCTAACCCTAACCCCTAACCCTAACCCTAACCCTAACCCTAACCCTAACCCTAACCCTAACCCTAACCCTAACCCTAACCCTAACCCTAACCCTAACCCTAACCCTAACCCTAACCCTAACCCTAACCCTAACCCTAACCCTAACCCTAACCCTAACCCTAACCCTAACCCTAACCCTAACCCTAACCCTAACCCTAACCCTAACCCTAACCCTAACCCTAACCCTAACCCTAACCCTAACCCTAACCCTAACCCTAACCCTAACCCTAACCCTAACCCTAACCCTAACCCTAACCCTAACCCTAACCCTAACCCTAACCCTAACCCTAACCCTAACCCTAACCCTAACCCTAACCCTAACCCTAACCCTAACCCTAACCCTAACCCTAACCCTAACCCTAACCCTAACCCTAACCCTAACCCTAACCCTAACCCTAACCCCTAACCCTAACCCTAACCCTAACCCTAACCCTAACCCTAACCCTAACCCTAACCCTAACCCTAACCCTAACCCTAACCCTAACCCTAACCCTAACCCTAACCCTAACCCTAACCCTAACCCTAACCCTAACCCTAACCCTAACCCTAACCCTAACCCTAACCCTAACCCTAACCCTAACCCTAACCCTAACCCTAACCCTAACCCTAACCCTAACCCTAACCCTAACCCTAACCCTAACCCTAACCCTAACCCTAACCCTAACCCTAACCCTAACCCTAACCCTAACCCTAACCCTAACCCTAACCCTAACCCTAACCCTAACCCTAACCCTAACCCTAACCCTAACCCTAACCTAACCCTAACCCTAACCCTAACCCTAACCCTAACCCTAACCCTAACCCTAACCCTAACCCTAACCCTAACCCTAACCCTAACCCTAACCCTAACCCTAACCCTAACCCTAACCCTAACCCTAACCCTAACCCTAACCCTAACCCTAACCCTAACCCTAACCCTAACCCTAACCCTAACCCTAACCCTAACCCTAACCCTAACCCTAACCCTAACCCTAACCCTAACCCTAACCCTAACCCTAACCCTAACCCTAACCCTAACCCTAACCCTAACCCTAACCCTAACCCTAACCCTAACCCTAACCCTAACCCTAACCCTAACCCTAACCCTAACCCTAACCCTAACCCTAACCCTAACCCTAACCCTAACCCTAACCCTAACCCTAACCCTAACCCTAACCCTAACCCTAACCCTAACCCTAACCCTAACCCTAACCCTAACCCTAACCCTAACCCTAACCCTAACCCTAACCCTAACCCTAACCCTAACCCTAACCCTAACCCTAACCCTAACCCTAACCCTAACCCTAACCCTAACCCTAACCCTAACCCTAACCCTAACCCTAACCCTAACCCTAACCCTAACCCTAACCCTAACCCTAACCCTAACCCTAACCCTAACCCTAACCCTAACCCTAACCCTAACCCTAACCCTAACCCTAACCCTAACCCTAACCCTAACCCTAACCCTAACCCTAACCCTAACCCTAACCCTAACCCTAACCCTAACCCTAACCCTAACCCTAACCCTAACCCTAACCCTAACCCTAACCCTAACCCTAACCCTAACCCTAACCCTAACCCTAACCCTAACCCTAACCCTAACCCTAACCCTAACCCTAACCCTAACCCTAACCCTAACCCTAACCCTAACCCTAACCCTAACCCTAACCCTAACCCTAACCCTAACCCTAACCCTAACCCTAACCCTAACCCTAACCCTAACCCTAACCCTAACCCTAACCCTAACCCTAACCCTAACCCTAACCCTAACCCTAACCCTAACCCTAACCCTAACCCTAACCCTAACCCTAACCCTAACCCTAACCCTAACCCTAACCCTAACCCTAACCCTAACCCTAACCCTAACCCTAACCCTAACCCTAACCCTAACCCTAACCCTAACCCTAACCCTAACCCTAACCCTAACCCTAACCCTAACCCTAACCCTAACCCTAACCCTAACCCTAACCCTAACCCTAACCCTAACCCTAACCCTAACCCTAACCCTAACCCTAACCCTAACCCTAACCCTAACCCTAACCCTAACCCTAACCCTAACCCTAACCCTAACCCTAACCCTAACCCTAACCCTAACCCTAACCCTAACCCTAACCCTAACCCTAACCCTAACCCTAACCCTAACCCTAACCCTAACC
This sequence comes from Neolamprologus brichardi, assembly GCF_056152115.1. Taxonomy (NCBI): domain Eukaryota; kingdom Metazoa; phylum Chordata; class Actinopteri; order Cichliformes; family Cichlidae; genus Neolamprologus; species Neolamprologus brichardi. Next base: position 4,457 of record NC_142122.1, read on the forward strand.
CTAACCCTAACCCTAACCCTAACCCTAACCCTAACCCTAACCCTAACCCTAACCCTAACCCTAACCCTAACCCTAACCCTAACCCTAACCCTAACCCTAACCCTAACCCTAACCCTAACCCTAACCCTAACCCTAACCCTAACCCTAACCCTAACCCTAACCCTAACCCTAACCCTAACCCTAACCCTAACCCTAACCCTAACCCTAACCCTAACCCTAACCCTAACCCTAACCCTAACCCTAACCCTAACCCTAACCCTAACCCTAACCCTAACCCTAACCCTAACCCTAACCCTAACCCTAACCCTAACCCTAACCCTAACCCTAACCCTAACCCTAACCCTAACCCTAACCCTAACCCTAACCCTAACCCTAACCCTAACCCTAACCCTAACCCTAACCCTAACCCTAACCCTAACCCTAACCCTAACCCTAACCCTAACCCTAACCCTAACCCTAACCCTAACCCTAACCCTAACCCTAACCCTAACCCTAACCCTAACCCTAACCCTAACCCTAACCCTAACCCTAACCCTAACCCTAA
>NC_142122.1:190000-235000 GCF_056152115.1 Neolamprologus brichardi
ACAGGAAGTACACTAACACCGCCGCCTCAGAATCTTACTGCTCATATAAGTGCTGATTGTGTGTTTTTGTCAGGTACAGGTGAATCCTCAGGTGGGTGTAATTCCTGTGTCCGGCCTGCAGGGGCAGAATTGCTTAGACTGTGACTGTTTGTGTTCCAGGAGATCGGCACGGGAGGAACCTGTCAGTGGAAGGTCTGCGGACTGGATCCGAGTACCACGCTGGCGCTTTACTTTGAGGTCGTCAACCAGGTATAAACACCTGACCTCTGACCTTTGATTCTGTCACTGTCACCATGAAGCTACTGAATTATTGATATTCACCAGTTAAAAGGAAGTTCAGTGACCTGCAGTGATGTCATGGTACAGGATGATGTCATAGATCCTGCTGTTGAGAAAATAAGAGCTCAAGCTGACAAAATAAAAGCCCCACTGATGTAAACTGTTGGTGTTTAAAACAACAATTAGACCAGTGATCATCTGTTTGTAGTTTATTTTTTTAGTTTTTCATTATTCGCTCTAATTATTTTAAAAGTAATATCATTTTATTTTTGCTGTTTATCAGGACAGCTTTCAAAATGAAAACAGCAAAAGCAGCCAAACTGACACAGTCTTTCTAAGAGGATGCTCAGTCATAATAAACAGGAAATGAGTTTGAATTTGAAGTGCACACATCAGGGCGGAGATGCTGACTTCCAGGCTCCGCCGAGTTTGTCCATCATCCTCGATCCTGCTGGGCTGCACGAGCCGCTCGTCACTCCCAGAGTCTCCGGCTGTTTATCAGCTCTGTTCACGTGCAGCGCGGCGTCCAGCTCAGAGTTTAAACGCTCAGTGTAACTGAGCCCATGGAGCAGTTTAACCTTCGTCCTGATGTGGTCACGTCAGCATAAACACACCTCTGCTGAAACGGAGCTGAAAGAGCTCGGACTGTTTGTGACTCTGAGTGGATCAGGAAATGTTTCGTGTTGTGAGGCTGCGGGATCAGCTGAACATCAGTGTGCGGTCTTCGAACACAACGTCAGAACTCGTCCACGCTGGAGAAGAAGATGAGAAGTTTGGCCTACGTTTCCCAGAGTGCACAGGTCCAGTGATGGTGATGGGGGGGTCATGGTGTTGTTAGTGTTTTGGGAGGAGATGGAGGCTGTGTTGCGGTCGTACTTGTTGTTGTTGTTGTTGTGCTGGGGCGATCGGTCGCAGGTAGATGGAGGGCGGAGCTCTGGGAGTGGGACTCCAGGAACATCCCGGCACAAGGAATGAACCTGCGGAAACTTCGGCACACCGCCGCCCTGTACCTGCTGGAGTCACAGAGAGACAGACAGGAAGTTCCTGTTCACTATGACATCATGAGCGCGTAATAGTGACATTTCATTACTGCTTCTGAAACTTCGATAAAGAAAGTCTGACTCACGTCTGCGTCATGCAGGTGATCCACGGGTTGAGCGCGGCGCTGGTCAGAACCAGCCAGGAGGAGAGGGCGGTGGTCACGGACGGACTCTGCTGACCGCTCAGCGTCTCGTACAGACACACAGAGATGTAGGGCAGCCAGCAGACCAGCAGACACACTGCCAGGAGACAGGAAACAGTCACATGACCTCATCAGCAGCTCATGAGTGAGCTGGCGTTTGGAGACTAGTTATCTGTGGACTAGTTAAAGAGGCGCAGGGACTAGTTGCAGATCTGTCTACCAATCTGAAGGTGGGCGGTTCGGTGCCTGGCCGCTCCAGGCTGGAGCTCAGGTGAACGTGGCGTGTAAAGCACTTTATCAGTGCTGTGTTAGAGCCAGTAGCCATTTACTCGCAGCGCTCTCATTGACCTTATGGCGAAAACATTAACCTGGTTTATCGGTCACTCAGACCGTCTGCAGCTGGCTGTGGTGACCTTTGACCCTGTGTTTATGACCTCAGTGTTTGTCCCTGTAATGAGAGTAATGGCAGTGAGTCACAAAGATAAACATGGACGCTGATCCTCAAAGACGGCCGCTGTGACACCGAGGTTTTATTTTAGAGGGTAAACGGCCCCGTGGTCACATGGTCCTGCTGTTTGGTTTGAGATTACGAGGACATTTTCATCTGCTCGGCTTTACGAACGGAGAAATGTTTTCTGTCAAAGGAACAAAATAATTTCATGCATCAGACTCGATCAGCAGAAATCTGATAGGCAGGATGTTCAGTCCCAGTGAAGCTGGAGCTCCGTATGAAATCACTGGTAATTACTGGGACTGGTGCACCAGTTAAAGAATCTAGAGGACAAGTTTCGGACTACTTACTGAAGTTTAAGAGACTGCAGAGACTTTTAGACTAGCTGGAGATTTAACAGGAGTCTGAGATTAGTTCAAACATCTGAGCGTTACTGTCACACAGCTGTAAGTTTTAGCTGATTTGTTGTGCAGATGTTTGTGGGCTTGTTACAGAGGTTGGACACTAGTCGCCGGACCTCTGTGTGGGGAAACTCAGAGGACGAAGTTTTCACAAAGAGTCGGTGAAGTGGAGGTGTAACCCGTGTCCCTGCAACGTGAGCTCACCTGAGGTGGTGACCATGACGATGGAGCTCCTCAGGTAGTTGTTGGCAGGGACGTAGAAGCAGTGCAGCTCGTTGCACATGAAGGTTCCCCTCCTGGCCTGCTTCCTGGCCACGTACACGATGTATCCGTACAGCGAGCACATGGTGAGGATCGGCGCTACGATGCCTGCCCCCATCCACAGCAGCACAAAGCACCTGTTCTCCGGGGTGAAGCTCGGGCAGCAGAGGAACCGTGACTCGCTGTAGGCGTAGCTGCCGAAACCCAGCAGCGGCATGGTGGCGTTGGCCAGGCAGAACAGCCAGACTGCGATCAGCACTGCCCGGCTCCGCCCCGCCGTCCAGATGCTGTGGAAGCTGAGTGCAAAGCAGATCTCCGTGAACTTGTAGACGGTGGCCCAGGCGAGCGAGTGCAGGGAGGCGGTCTGCAGCAGGAGGAAGATGAAGCCGGCGCCCTGACAGACGTCGGCCTCGCTGGAGCGTCTGACAGGCTGGGAGAGGCTGTTGTACGCACTGACGGGGACGGCGGAGAGTCCGAGAGCGAGGTCGCTAAGGCTAAAGCTCAGGGTGAGGCCCAGCGAGTCGGACCGCAGCTCCTTGTTCAGCAGGAGCACCAGCAGGAGGAGGAGGTTCCCACAGGTGGATGCCACGCTCGTCAGCAGCATGAGAGCGGCGTACAGCGTGCTCAAAACGTCCGCCATCTTCACGTGGACTCGCAGGACAGGAACGTGCACCACGCCGAAGTGATCCAATCACCTGCAGGCGCTCCGATCAGCTGATCGATCAGCTGTTGGTTTCTTCTGAAAGAGGAGCAGAGGACGAGCAGCTTCAGCAGGCTGTCGCAGCAGAGCCCGCCGTCACCACGGAGACTGCTGGGATTACCTGAGGCTCTGTGAGTCACACCTGAGCTGCTGTTGAGAACGCAGAGAGCCTGCCGACGTTTCCACCAATCAAAAACAAGAGTCCACCTGAACCTGCAGCTCACCGGACCAATCGGGAGGAAGAACCATGCGTCACCTTCATCGACTGATTATCAGCGCGGTCTGTGGTCTTCAGAGGTTAAAGGTCACACTGATGTTGGCTGGAGTCAGTCGGTGTGTGAATCTGATCGCAGTCCAACGAGTCTGAGCGGGGGAGGGTGGACCGCAGGGGGCGTGTCCTGTTCTCCTGCGGGTGTGTTGCCATGGCGCACCTGTTTGACACCTGCTGTGAGGATGATGAGCGCACACACACACACACACACACACACACACACACAGACACACACACACAGACACACCTGCTGGCTGTAAAGTAAACAAGATGAACATCCAATATCCTGCCTGTGTGTGTGTGTCTGTGTGTGTGTGTGTGTGTCTGTGTGTGTGTCTGTGTGTGTGTGTCTGTGTGTGTGTCTGTGTGTGTGTGTGTGTCTGTGTGTGTGTCTGTGTGTGTGTGTCTGTGTGTGTGTCTGTGTGTGTGTGTCTGTGTGTGTGTCTGTGTGTGTGTGTGTGTGTGTCTGTGTGTGTGTCTGTGTGTGTGTCTGTGTGTGTGTCTGTGTGTGTGTGTGTGTGTGTGTGAGTCACGCAGCTTGACTCAGGTAATAACAGGTGTACAGGTGTGTAATCACCTTCACCACCTGCTGAACCTCAGACCGCTGAGGAGCTCAGGCCGGGGTTGAAGCAGCCAATCACGGCTCAGCTTTGTTAGAGAAAGTGACCTCTGAGTCACGAGCCTCAAACACACCTGAGCAGGTGCTACGGAAATAAACAGTCCAAGGGGTCGTGACCCTGACAGCGAGGTCTCAGGGGCGGGATAAATGCTGGAGGCGGGGTTAACGTTCTATGATGTTGATACCTGATTAACCTGACCTCTGACCTCTAACTTGCCTGTTTGCGGTCACTTCCTGCAGCACAACGCGCCGATCCCTCAGGGCGGCCGCGGGGCGATCCAGTTCGTCACGCAGTACCAGCACTCGTCAGGTCAGCGACGCATCCGGGTCACCACCACCGCCAGGAAGTACGAACACACCTGCCTCCACCCCATCACTGCACACACACACCTGAATTAATCCCGCCCCCTTCTCTTCCCCTCAGCTGGGCCGATGCTCAGACGCAGATTCAAAGCATCGCGGCGTCCTTTGACCAGGAGGCGGCGGCCATCCTCATGGCGAGGTTGGCAGTGTACCGGGCAGAGACGGAGGAGGGGCCGGACGTGCTCAGGTGGTTAGACAGACAGCTGATCAGACTGGTAGGAGAACACACCTGCAGAGTGAGCGCCGCGATCGATGCGAACAGGAAGCAATTGATACCTGTGTTTGTGTTCAGTGTCAGAAGTTTGGCGATTACCACAAAGACGACCCGAACTCCTTCCGGTTCTCCGAGACCTTCTCGCTGTATCCCCAGGTGACTCCCGTAACGCTCGGCACAGACGCATCTGTGACACGCGCCGGGATGCTGACGCGTGTTTGTGTTTCAGTTCATGTTCCACCTGCGGCGTTCGCCGTTCCTGCAGGTGTTCAACAACAGTCCTGACGAGAGCTCGTATTACCGGCACCACTTCAACCGGCAGGACCTGACGCAGGCGCTCATCATGATCCAGCCGGTGCTCTACGCCTACTCCTTCAACGGCCCGCCTGAGGTACCTGTACACCTGTGTGCACACAGTGCAGAGTGAGCAGCTGGACGTGCAGGTGTTTCAGAATCTGAAGTCCTCATTGTGAAACAAACTGAGTTATTGATCGTTGATCGATTAACTGATCAGACTGCGTGTGTTTCTAGCCCGTCCTGTTGGACAGCAGCAGCATCCTGCCCGACCGAATCCTTCTGATGGACACGTTCTTCCAGATCCTCATCTACCACGGAGAGGTACACCCGACACCACCAATCACACCCCAGCACCTCGTGACATCACAGCTGTCTCAGCCAATCAGGGTCCAATAATTTAATTAGTTCAGTTCAGTTCAGTTTATTTTTATTTCAAACATTTCAAACATGAGCCTTCACAATCATTACAATATATTATTCCATTATTTGTTTGAAAAGGAGTAGATAGAAGTATTTACTTATTTGTCCCTACCCCCTCAAGTTTTACCTCTCATTCAAAATAATTTTTTTTTTTTTTTTTTTAGTCTTAAATTAAACAAACAACATATGAAACAAAAGTAAAGCAAAACAAAACAAAACATACATAAATCAAAAACTAGAAATTAGCAATCCCCACCACAGTATACGTTCTTTCATATGAAAAATACAGAAGGTGTATATTTGCAGATGCACAAATTATGGAAAAACAAACAACCAAAACAAAACAAAACAAAAAACCCCCAAAAAAGAACCACAACACCATTACCAGCAACATTACCGTCCTGGGTTAACCCCGTTTTCTTCATTGTTATACTTATTTAAAATCAGGTTTTTATATCTTACTTTAAACTGTTTTATGTTTTTACTGTCTTTTATTTCTTCTGTTAGTCTGCTCCATAATTTAACTCCTGCAATTGAGATGGACATCGTTCTTAAAGTTGTTCTAGCACTTTGTATTTTTAAATTCCATTTCCCTCTTAAGTTATACCCACCTTCTCTTTCTATGAACAATTTACAGATTTCTTTTGGAAGCAATTTATTTCTTACTTTATACATTATTTGCGCTGTTTTAAGCTAAGTTTTAGGATAGAGGATTATCATTCAGATGGTTTCTTTAAACGTGATCCAGCTGTTTCCATCACAGGTGTGACGCTGAGCTGAGTTCCCACCTGATCTCAAACCTGAACGTGCTTCAATCAGCTGTTTGCAGTTTTACCTGCTCGTTCATATCCTCTCGTTAACTCAACGATTCACCTCACATGAGCTCAAAACACACAAAACTTTAAAGAACCACGATAATGAGCCGTGCAGGTGTACAGGTGTGTCTCACTGCGTCTCTCTGTTAGACTGTGGCTCAGTGGAGGAAGGCCGGCTATCAGGACATGCCCGAGTACGAGAACTTCAAACACCTGCTTCAGGCTCCGGTGGACGACGCCCAGGAGCTGTTGCACACGCGCTTCCCCATGCCGAGATACATCGACACGGAGCACGGCGGCAGCCAGGTGAGGGCGCAGGCACACACCTGAGAAACACATCAGCTTTATTTACATCACGTCAGATCACGAGGCGTGACATCAGCACAGCGGCAATGTGACATCATCACCAATTTCCCCTTTTTGCAGCTGTGCCCACACCTACGCACCTGCACACACCTACACACACCTGCACACATGATCAGCAGGTGAAAGGTTTTCTTCTTCTGCTGTTTTCAGGCTCGCTTCCTGCTCTCCAAAGTGAACCCCTCCCAGACCCACAACAACATGTACACCTGGGGGCAGGTAAGACTTTAACCTGTAATCTTTAACCTTTAAATGTGGACCAATCAGACGCTGTGTTTACACAAGTCCGCCCCCCCCCACCGCAGGAGTCCGGTGCTCCGATCCTGACAGACGACGTCAGCCTGCAGGTGTTCATGGACCACCTGAAGAAGCTCGCCGTCTCCAGCGCCGCCTGAGTGTGCCATCGGCTCACCTGTCCTCATCTGTTTGCTTTTTATTTGTTTTCTTGCTGCCTGTGTTTCCATGGCAACAGTCCACAAGCACCATCAACCAATCAGCAGCAGTTGTAACCTCACAGTGTAGAGATGCTATTGTTAATTGGCCTTTTTAAAAAAAATAAAGTTGCATTTGATTGGTTGATCCTCTCAGACGGCAGCAGTGATAGCTTTCACAATAAAAGCCACTGTGTAGTTTTAGTCTGTGAAGCTTTTATTGTGAAACAACAGCAGGAAGTGGTGGCCGTCGGGAGTTTTTCCCCCCCCTAAAAGGTTTTAAATTGATTTTAAAATTTTAACATGTGATTTTTTTAAATTTAGGAACAGGAAACAGGAAGTGAGGTGTTTTTTTTTTTTTTGTTTTTTTTTGAAAGCATGTGATGTCACTGAGCGCGCGAAGCTGTCTGCTTGTGTTTGAACACTAACCGAGAACGAGCGCAGAGGTCCACCTCGCCACTGTTCTCGTCTTTCTAATAAAATCTGCAGAATTTTACAGAGTTTGTCTTTTTCTGAACGTGACGCTCTGATGTCATCAGACGCTCGCAGCACCTGTGCATGTGTGACTGAGCCCAGTGTTTTATAAAGCTCACACCCTGCAGACGGTCTGTTTGTAACTGTGATCGGCTGTAGATGATCACAGGACTGCGGTTGCCTCCACCTCTGCTCAGACACCATCAGTCATCCCAGCAAATGGCACCACCCCAGATTTAAAAATCCACTTTAGGGTCATACTTTTCCTTTAAAGTGTGAGAAGGAAAAGAAACCTAACAGACCCTCGAGGAGCTTCTGCTGTCAGTCGAACAGAGTCCGACTTTTACCCTGAATTAACCTGAGGTACCCGCCTTACCATCTGAGCATTCCCACTCACACAGGTAAAAACAATAAGCCAAGCTGTGGGGTGCTCAACATGTGCCACACCCACAGAAACAGACACCTCTGCTAAAACGCTGCAGGTGAGCAGGTGGAGTGGAGCTCAGCACTGTCAGTTCAGGGGCTGCGTCCTCCTGAGGACCGGGCCTTCACAGTCTACGTGTCCTCCCAAGACCGAGAAGGCCGGAAGCGAGAGGCTGTGAGATGGGACGGTCTAGCCTTCAGATTTGAGCCACCAGTGGAGTTCAATAAACTCGGCCGTCTGCTCCTTGCTATCTAAAATATAACAGGACACTGGAGTAAACTCTCAGGCATCTCACACTTCTGTTTAATCAGTTTTTTGTTTGATGTTTATTCAGCTGTGGGGAAAAAATTGGCTGGGCCGCGCTATGAATTCTGGGATAAGGTGGGCCACGAAGGACACACCCGACCCATCCTTCAAATTCTGGAAAAAGGAGGATGCATTTGTCGGCTGCATTAGGAGGAGTCTACAGCCTTCGTCATGTCGTCGTTGTTATCGGCCTTCAAATGCGGCCTCCGGAGGATGCAGCCTTGGAATTGGGACACAGCCACTGTCTGGGTCGGAGCTTCCTTTACTCAGGAGAGGAGACACAGCAGCATCCTTCTTGAAAGGAGGGGAGAGGTAAGTATAGTCAATTTGTGGTCCTCCCACCTAAACATGGGACACACATACACACACACACACACACACACAGAGGTCTGCTGCTGTGTTTCATAATCTGACTTCAGATCAGCGGAAAGATGAACAAATGTTTAAAATAAAATCTAAATAAAAAGACGCTGATAATTGGCGTCTGTCTTGTGTCAGTGACGTAAAAGACGGATTTAGTGCAACACGACCATCAAACAGCAGCTTTCTAAAACATTAGATATGTATCGGATTCAGAACCACATACGAAAGTGACCCAGATCAGATTTGAAAATATCAGATTTGTGCCGTTCACACTGTGATATGGGTCGCAGAGGGTCACAAAAAGTCGGATTGGATGTGCTTTCGCCTGCAGTGTGAACGTAGCCATAGATACCAGCTAATGACCTAATAAAGAATCACTAACCACAAATGTGTGTTTCTTTTTTTATTTAGTTTTTAAATTATCAATCACTGAAATGAATACAAATACAGGTGTGTGATGGAACCCCTGGTCTCTGTTACACACCTGTATCATCTGAGCTGAGGAGCAGGATTTTAAACTCAGGGTTTAACAGGGAGCCTCAGTAAATCAGTAACAGTCATCCCAGCAACACTTCTCGCCCTCCACTGAGGACAACTGCTTATCCAGACTCGTTACTTCCCCCAGGGAGCAACTGCATCAAAGAAAAGTAAGTCATTATATTACTTTGGTGCTACCGTGTCCATCTCTTCACGTCCGCACTCCTCTACAGCTGCTCCACTATCCCCGCCCCCTGCACACCACCCAAAACCAGCTGAGCACGTACAGATAACTGAAGAGCCTGTAACTGTAATGTGATTACTGAAAACAGTAATGTGATTACTGTGATGTGGTCTGTTCCAACACTGTATGAGTAATGAAATGAAATTAAATGAATGTGAAACTGAAGTCACTATTTTTTTTTAACAGGAGAATAAAATTTGGATGAAAAAGTAAAACTAATGAAACTAAATGGAAATAAAATTAGTAAAAATTAAAAGTGACACGAAAAGTTTTCCGAAGGAAATTTAAATAATTTAGCAACTATGATGTCAAAGAAAACGGTAAAAAAAACCTGAAACAAAAATATTGCAATGAACTGTGAAAATCAATCGACTTAAACACACTGATCATTGATTAAAGCCGTTATTCCAAAGTATCCGAGTACTCCGCATCAGGCGGAAACTCTGATGTCACACCAGCAGGTGGCGGTCATGCGCAGTAAAAACACACACACACACACACACCACCGGTATCATCTGTGAAACAACTAAAAGTCAGCTGCACTTCCGGTTTGAACCCCACTGATATGATTAAATATAATGACGCCCATAAATATTTACTAGAAAAGAAATAAAGAAAACAACAACGAAACAAATGGAAAAATGTGTCATAATAAAAATGTTAAAAGAAATATAAGAAAACATGGAATGGGCTGAAACAAAGTAAAACAAAAATTATTTATAGATTAAAAGCAGAAAATATGAACCAAACTGAAGAAAAGGTAATTCTGGTGTTTTTAAATAACATCTGTAAGAATAATGCAAATAAATGTGTGTTTAACAGAGTTATTGTAGTGCCTAATTAGTTTTTATTCCGTTTAGATTTTTGTTCATAACTCAGTTTTCAGTCACTTTTAATTTTAGTTTTATTTAACCATAATAACACTGCTATTTAATGAAACCGAATATTTATTTTAGTTAATTAGAATGTGTTTTCATTTTCATATTTAGTTTTATTTAACTATAATAACCCTGCTATTTAATGATAATAAAATTTTAGTTTAGCGTGTAGCTTTTATTGTGAAGGCGCATCCGGCCCGCGCGGCCTCGCGCTGGGTAAATTGGCGGGTCGGAGTTTGTGGGAAAACAAACGGAGGAGAAGTTTTCCCGGAGTCTCGAGCTATTCTCCTTTGTTTTCATGATCTTCATCAGTCACTCCTCCTCCTCTTGGTCCGCTGGGCAGTGAGGCTCCCGCAACGGACAGACCGAGCCGGAGGAAGAGGAGGATGCGGAGATGAAGCTGCTGCTGTGGATCGTCGTGTTATCCCTGCGGAGCCCCGCGGGGAGCTGTGGGAGCGGTGAGTGTCCCGGGGGTCGTGGGCAGTTAGCACAGGAGCTAATGCGACAGCTTTACATCCGCCGAACTCCGCCCGGAAATTGTCAGATTTAAAGATTTTACCGCCTGTCAGACACTCACAGGGTCAGGCTCACCTGACGCTCCGAGGTGATGGAGCCTCGCAGTAAATCGGCCAACGCGAGTCACACCAAGCAGCGTTTATCTGAAGCTGGTTCGCTTGTTTTCTCACGCACAGACCCCTGCTCTGACCCGAACCCGTGACAACTTCACATTTTAACCGAGTTCTTTCTGGTTTGTTGCGTTCGCGGCGATTTACCTTCAGGCTCGTGACAAACTAAAGAGGTCATGCCATGAAGTCATTTACAGCACGTGGAGCAGCTCGAGGACACATTATAGTTCTTAAATGGAGTTTGGTGCGGGGACTCGTAAACAGAGGTCAGGGGGCAAAGTGCAGCTTTCCGGGCTGATACTGAAGCCGTGGGCTTCAGGAAGCTTTTATGGTCCCCGAGTCATGATGTGAAGCTGTCAGTCATTTTATTCAGGACCCACGTCACTGCGGGTGTGTTGCAACTCACCTGTAAACATGCGCGCGCACACACACACTGCAGTGAGTTGCTCAGGTTAAATCATCAGACTTCTCAGCACAGCTCTGAGGTCATGTCCTCAGGTTTCTGTAAAAAATAATCTAAACTCTTTTATTGATATCACGTCTAAATCCTGAAGTTTCAGGATCACATGAACACCTGTAGCGCCTCACCTGTTTGTGTGTCAGACTGAACCTGAGTTAGTCTGCTCACAGGGGCGGAGCAGTGATTAGTATTGGTTATCGGTATTTTTACTGATGCTTCGCCCAGTGCACCATTACATCATCCTTCCAGGAAGTGATGACTGCTGCCTTGTGATGTCATCAGCGCATAGAAAGGCTTTCACCTGGCTGCTCTCTGATTGGATCTGATGTTTGATTGGGTTTCAGTCAGACTTTCAAAATAAAAGCAGCTGAACTGTTTGAGCTCCTGTATTTTCATGAACCCTTTAAATGTTCAGATTATTGATCAGTGATCGGGGAGAGACTGAAGGAAGGTAAAATAATAGATTCTCAGGCAGCTTCTGAATGGAGTTCTTATGGAGGACGTCAGTGATGATGAGGCTGTTCCAGAAAGTTCAGAGAAGTGTGTTAAGTTTGAGATGAAACACTGCTGCGTGGAAAACACACACACACACAGATCTGCTGATGAACACGTGTTAAACTTTCAGTATGACAAAACGATTCAGACTGAAGAGCTTGGGTGAATGGATCAAGCCGACTCCTCCTACTCCAGCAGGTGTGGTGTTCACAAAGCATCCGTCCAATCAGACGGTGTCTCAGGGGAACGAGGTGCGGCTGGGCTGTGCGGTAGAAGGCGTGACGGAGCCGGAGATCACCTGGATGAAGGACGGCGAGAAGCTGTACAGCACAGATCAGGTGTTCCTCACGCTGGGAGAGCAGCACTGGGAGACGTCACACAGGTGCAGAACACTCGATCAATGTTTTTCTCCTAACCTTTCGTTTGATTTTCAGACTGGGGGGCGGGGCTGCCAGAGTGCTGTGATGTCATCGTACTGTCAAACCACGTTTGTCTCTTCGTTTAATTATCAGCCAGCGGCGCTCACTCCGCGGCTGCTTCCTGCTGACTCAGCCGGAGGTCATTCAGTGTGAAGCATCAGTCTCCCTTCTGAAAGGGAAGAAACACAATATTAACGTTTTTAGGCTAAACTGTAAGAAAGCAGCTGGAGTTCCACAGGGTTCTGTACTGGGTTCTCTGTAGTCCTGATGCCTCTGGACCTCCTTCAGGTGAAGCTCTACGCAGGTGATTCAGTGCTTTATGTTCAGGCTTTCACATGTGACGCAGTCACATCCATCACACCTGAGGCTGAGTCGAGTAAAACAGGAAGAGGCGAGCAGCGAGGCGGTGAGCACAGGCGTGTCAGTGAACGTGACAAAGGTGAAATAATCTACTTTTTCACCTGTTCGTGCTCCAGCAGCTGACATCTAGCAACCAAACGTCAGTTTATACACATTTATGTTGCCTGTCTTCAGGGTTAGTTCGTGCAGGTGATGGGTGCAGCTGTGGAATCCAGCACGTCCTGTTCCTGTCAGCCGTCATGGACCTAAACAGTGTGAATGTGCAGAGGAGAAAGTTCTCTTCCTCCATCTTGTGTGTTTGTTAGAAACAAGCTGGAGTTGAGTCATTATCCGATGTAATGTTTCCGTCCTGGAACCGTTTTAAACTCTTAGCTGTGACGTTGTGGCGAGAATGTTAAAGTGGTAAAAAACTCCATGCAGTCTGCCCGCAGCTCGCCGTTTGTGCTGTTTAATGGTTAAACAGACGTCCTGCAGTAAACACAGAGCTGCTGCTTTGAACTCGATCTCCTTCCAACACCACCTCCTCCATCTGTGAAATGAAAAGCCCGCTGACATCTGGCGGAGGCGGTCCTAGGTTTGATTCCAGGCTGCAGGTGTTCGGACTGAGCGCTTCCTCCTGCGTGATCTGACAGGACGCCCAAAGAGGAAAAAGTGGGGATGCTGCTGAAATTCAGCACCTGGCCTGATGATGGCGCTGTGGCTGTTTCAGTGACTAAACAAAGACTCAATGGGCCTGATTGGCTTATCATCACAGTAACACCAACCACTCCACCCTCTGGTCCAAATTTGAGGTGCAGATGTTTGAAGCAGAGCCCTCAGCTGGTGGATCAAAGCTCTCATGAACCGTGCTCTGTGCTGTTATTGGTGTTGTGGTCTGTTTCAGTGTGAAGTCGGTCCAGCAGCTGGATGCGGGTCAGTACTGGTGTGAGGTGGAGTTCCACGGCCTGACCTTCTCCTCTGAGCGCGCCTGGATTACAGTGGAAGGTGAGACCCTGAGCATGGTCGCCTCCCCCTCACGTTTCCCATCATGCTCCAGGTTCACCTCCTCTTCTTCCTGCAGGAGTTCCTCACTTCACCCAGGAGCCTCAGGATGTGGCGATGTTCGCCGGCACGCCCTTCAACCTGACCTGTGCCGCCATCGGCCCCCCCGAGCCCGTGGAGGTGCTGTGGTGGCTGGGAGGAGTCCAGGAGGGGGAGCCCAGACCCTCACCTTCCATCCTTCACGTCCCAGGTCAGAGAAAAATGGCATCCAGGTGCATCATGGGAAAGGTCCTCAAGTATCAACCAGCCTGTGGGAGGAGCTACAGTGCGCCATTTAAGTTCAGAAAACGTTATTACTGAAATGATGAAACACACACAGCTGTTTGATAAATGAGTCAGACACAGCTTCATGACCCCATTATTCAGCAGTTAACGACACACACACACACACACACACACACACACTCACACACACGAGCTGGATTTAATCCACAGGTCGGTTTAACCAGATCACGCCGTGTTTCTCCAGATTAAAGTTCCCACAGCCTCAGCTGAGTCATACCGAAAATATCTCTGATATTCAGAGTGTGTGTGGGGGGGAGGTGGGGTGGTGGTGGTGGTGGTGGTGGGGGGGGGGGGGGGGGGGGGGTTTGCAGTGGGAGAAACGTCATCAGCTGACCTCTTCAGTTTGTAAACACTCAGGCTACGTCCACACCGGCCCGGATAGATGTGAAAATGGCGCTTTTGTCTGAAAGCGCTCCGCGTCCATACTCTCAGTCGTTTTCACAGAGTTGTGCGTCCACATTGAAACGGTTGAAAATGCCGACGTTCCAGTGCTGCGCACGCGTGAAACGCAAGAAGAGTCGACCCGCCTCATTTCTGTCTGCAGTTTATTTCCTGTCCGGCTCTTTGAAGCGTCGGCAGAATGTGGAGGAAAAGCAGCGAGTTTGTTAAATGGATTCACAACGAGGCGGAGTCGTTGCTGCGAGTAACACAAAAGTACAAAGTTGCAAAAGCGAGTGAGAAATAAAGAATGTGAAGAAACGCTCTCTGCAGCACGAACAGACTGATGTTAACCTTTAACAGGGTCAGAACAGCTGCTGTGTAACGCCATCTTACTTTAATTGGTCACATGACTGCATCACATGACTAACATGTCATTGTTTTCAAAAAGTCTCAGTTTTCCACACTGTGACACGAAAGCACCGTTTTCAAAACGCTGCGTTGTCCTTGAGCGAAAACGGCGTCTCAGTGTGGACAGGAAATGATGCGTTTTCAAACAAAAACGTGTTAGGGTGGACGTAGCCTGATACTCGCACCACTGAGTCATGATAGGCTGGGTCGGAGGTCAGTTTATGATCACTGATATGTAAACTGATTTATCACTGATCAATAACCATGAGTCCCATTCACAGAGAGTTGAATGGCTGCAATCACAGCATTGTAAGATGGTGACAGATGGACCCTTAGGCCCCTCCTCCATTCAGAGATGGTCTTTCCCTTTTCACGTAAATGTCCTCCTTGACTCCGCCCTCAAACCAGCGTTCCTCCCTGTCCAGGATGTGACATCATCAGAGTGTGCACTGGCCTGTAGGTGTGAATGCTGCAGAGTCCTGGCCTGACGAGGAGGCTCTGCTGTGTTGGTCCATCCTCTCAGCCAGAGGTGGTTTGGTTTCCTCGATGTATAAATCCTGGCTCCTCCTGCACTTAACAGCGCACACTCTGTTACTCTGTGTCGGGGGAACTGATCCTTGGGGTGGACCAGTGTTTAGGGTTTAAAGTCCACAGAGACGCGGTGTTTAGAGAAAGTGTGTCAGCTGGCACGTACGGATCACTGAGGGTTTTCAGCAGTTCTGTCCTGGATCAACACATTTACTCCTGGATGTGCTGTCCTCCTCCTGCTGTCACGCCAGTGTTCTCACTCAGCTTCAGTGTAAATGGAAGCTTTACACACTGTTATTGTGTCCTCTGTGTTAAACTACATCACCCATAATGCACCTGGAGCTCCTCTGTGTGTGCGATTAATGTGTGTGTGCAGGTGTGAACAGCAGCATCAAGTTTTACTGTGAAGCGAAGAATGCCAGGGGCGTCTCCGTGTCCAGGACTGGAACCGCTCATATCAAAGGTGAGGCCACACCCACACAGGTGTGCGTCGAGCTGTGACTGCATGGCTATGTGTGGGCGTGGCTTGTAAACAGCGTGCCTTTGTGTGCCAGTGCTGCCGGAGGCGCCGGTCAGCCTGCAGATCGTAGGGATGGTGGATAACAACGTAACGTTGTCATGGAAACCGGGATTCACTGGTCACTCTGAACTGTCCACCTGTATCGTCCAGGTAATGCACACCTTACCCTCATACCTCACCTGTAGGCCTCAAAAAGGTCCTCACCCCCCTCCCCCCCCCCCCCCCCCTCTGAACCAGGTGTCGAGGCGCTCCGCCCGCAGGTGGGACCTCCCACAGCGGGAGGTCCAGGTTCCTCCTCACCTCCACACGCTGACTGGTCTGAGGAGTCACGCCAACTACAGCACCAGGGTCTCCTGTGTGAACGAGGTGGGGGCGTCGCCCTTCTCGCCCTGGCTGCACTTTCACACACCTGAAGCAGGTAAGACGGGTGTGCTGACCGTCACCTGCAGCAAACATGTGACCGTGTCATGTGACCAGCTGGTGTTTTACTACCTCACAGTTTAGTCAGTAAACACGAGTGTGTGTGTGTGTACGTGTGTGTGTGTGTGTGTCTGTGTACGTGTGTGTGTCTGTGTACGTCTGTGTGTGTGTGTGTGTGTGTGAGAGAGTGTGTGTTTGTGTACGTGTGTGTGTGTGTGTGTGTGTGTGTGTGTGTGTGTGTGTGTGTGTACGTCTGTGTGTGTGTGTGTGTGTACGTCTGTGTGTGTGTACGTGTGTGTGTGTACGTGTGTGTGTGTGTGTGTGTGTGCGTGTGTGTGTGTACGTGTCTGTGTGTGTACGTGTCTGTGTCTGTGTGTGTACGTGTCTGTGTGTGTGTGTGTGTGTGTACGTCTGTGTGTGTGTGTACGTCTGTGTGTGTGTGTGTGTCTGTGTGTGTGTGTGTGTGTGTCTGTGTGTGTGTGTGTGTGTGTACGTCTGTGTGTGTGTACGTCTGTGTGTGTGTGTGTCTGTGTGTGTGTGTGTGTGTACGTCTGTGTGTGTGTGTACGTCTGTGTGTGTGTGTGTCTGTGTGTGTGTGTGTGTACGTCTGTGTGTGTGTGTGTCTGTGTGTGTGTGTGTGTGTCTGTGTGTGTGTGTGTCTGTGTGTGTGTGTGTGTGTACGTGTGTGCGTGTGTGTGTGTGTGTGTGTGTGTACGTCTGTGTGTGTGTACGTGTGTGTGTGTGTGTGTGTACGTGTGTGTGTGCGTGTGTGTGTGTGTGTCTGTGTGTGTGTGCGTGTGTGTGTGTGTGTCTGTGTGTGTGTGTGTGTGTCTGTGTGTGTGTGTGTGTCTGTGTGTGTGTGTGTCTGTGTGTGTGTGTACGTGTCTGTGTGTGTGTGTGTGTGTCTGTGTGTGTGTGTGTACGTCTGTGTGTGTGTACGTGTGTGTGTGTACGTGTGTGTGTGTGTGTGTGTGTGTCTGTGTGTGTGTGCGTGTGTGTGTGTGTGTCTGTGTGTGTGTGTGTGTCTGTGTGTGTGTGTACGTGTCTGTGTGTGTGTGTGTGTGTCTGTGTGTGTGTGTGTGTGTCTGTGTGTGTGTGTACGTGTCTGTGTGTGTGTGTGTGTGTCTGTGTGTGTGTGTGTGTGTCTGTGTGTGTGTGTGTGTGTCTGTGTGTCTGTGTGTGTGTGTGTGTGTGTACGTGTCTGTGTGTGTGTGTGTGTGTGTGTGTACGTGTCTGTGTGTGTGTGTGTGTGTGTGTCTGTGTGTGTGTGTGTGTGTACGTCTGTGTGTGTGTGTGTACGTCTGTGTGTGTGTGTGTACGTCTGTGTGTGTGTGTGTGTCTGTGTGTGTGTGTCTGTGTGTGTGTGTGTGTGTACGTGTCTGTGTGTGTGTGTGTACGTCTGTGTGCGTGTGTGTACGTGTGTGCGTGTGTGTACGTGTGTGCGTGTGTGTACGTGTGTGCGTGCGTGCGTGTGTGTGTGTGTGTACGTGTCTGTGTGTGTGTGTGTGCGTCTGTGTGTGTGTGTGTGCGTCTGTGTGTGTGTGTGTGTGTACGTGTGTGTGTGTGTCTGTGTGTGTGTGTGTGTGTGTACGTGTGTATTTGGGCAGATTCCAGTCCTCGGCGTACAATCAGCTTTTGTTTGTGTCCTACATCCAGTGTGAGGCTGCAGCAGGGCGAGCGGCGCCTCCTGCAGGCGGAGCTCACACTGGGCCCTTTGAGCCACAGTGACCCACATTCAGCTGCAGGCCTGAGCAGCCGAGCACAGAGACAAAAACACAGCAGGAGAAGAGTAGAAACCAGTAGAATCGATAGAACCAGAGGAATCAGTTGATGCGCGAGTTTTTGTTGGCTCGTTTGTGCTTTTATGTACCTGTGAGTCTGTGTGTCCCGCCTCAGTGCCCTCCGCCGCCCCCAGGAACCTGACATTTGACCTCTCGGAGCGGCAGCTGTCTCTGAAGTGGGCGGAGCTTCAGGTGGACGAGCTGCAGGGTCGACTGTTGGCCTACAAGGTGCAGTGGACTTTGGGAGGAGAGGCTCAGGTGAGACAGTCGTACCTGTCTCTCCAGTGTAATTGGAGGTGGAGGGTGACGGTGATGATGTCATTGTCTCTGCCTGCAGGAGCCGCTCCTCTTTAAGGAGAACTCCGCCCACCTCTCTGGGGGTGGTCGTTTCTTTAACGCATCCTTCCAGGTGGCGGCCTGCACGGCGGTGGGCTGTGGGCCGTGGAGCTCCCCGGTGCTGCTGCTGCCCCCTTCAGGTACTCTGAGACATGACATCAGCTCTGATGTCACCGCGGGTGTTTGAAGGACATTGATTGATCGTTGCCTGGCTGCTGCTCTCTCAGCGCAGGTCCGGGTCCCGCGGAGCCACATGTGGGTCGGTCTGCTCCTCGGCCTCCTGGTCGCCACCATCGTCGGGCTGCTGCTGGCTGTCGTCGCTCAGCGCCGCGGGAAGGAGATGCAGTTTGGGTACGAACGTGTTCACGCACACCACTGACCTTACAGCAGCACGCCTTCCTGCGTCCACAGACGCGCTACAGTTTATTTATCCACAGCTGAAAGAAACAGACGCAACATGTGAACAATGTTTCTGTACGTTTCCACGTATGAACCAATGAGCTGCCAGCGTCAGGCGTGCGGCTGTTTCTCATGTTTTCATGCTTCCAGCTCGGCCTTCAAGTCTCCGGGTGCAGAGACCTCAGTGTCCTTCACAGCGGCGCGGTCCTTCAACAGGAACGTGACGGACCTGCAGGAGTCCACCTGTAAGTGTGAGCACGCTCAGTGTGTTTGTTGATAAACACGGGAATGTGTATCAGACCTCGCTGCCTCTGTGTCTCCCCCCAGTGGACGGTCTCTGCATCAACGACGAGCTGAAGAATAAACTGAAGGACGTTTTGATTTCTGAGCGGCTGCTGACGCTTGGACACATGCTGGGAAAAGGTATCGCTATGACGACAGCAAACGACACGTGTAAACTGTCAGCAAAAACTTTCTCTTGTAATCAGAGCGACAAACACTAACTTATGAATTAATGTTGTTTTGTTTTTAAATGAAACTAAATCACATGATTCGCGCTGATGTCACCTGTTATATAGATGGTGACAGTCAGGTGGTGGGAACACGACAGAAACACCTGTATAACCTCTGTGTGTGTCTGAGGCAGGAGGTCACACACAAAATGTTTAAAAATATCAATATTTGAACGTGTCAGAAAATAATTAGTAGAATATGTTAAAACATAAATAAAAGTAATCAAATAACAAATAAACACATCAGTGTGTGTTTACCTGCGCAGGTGAGTTCGGCTCAGTGCGCGAGGCCTTCCTGAAGACTGAGGACTCGTCTGTCCAGAAGGTGGCGGTCAAAGTACTGAAATGTGAGTTGTGCTCTTCTTCTTCATCTTCTTCATCTTCTTCTTCAAGCAGCCGATGTGTTGAATAACCAGATCACGTGACCTCCTCCAGCTGACATCACCTCGTCAGGTGACATCGAGCAGTGTCTGAAGGAGGCGGCCTACATGAAGGACTTCCACCATCCCAACGTCATCCAGCTCATTGGTAACCCCGCCCACCACACAGTGATAACCGGAGGTCAAAGGTCAGGCAGCGTGATTAATATGCCGATCTGTCCAATAGGAGTGAGCCTCCACCGGCGTCCCGGCCAGCGGCTGCCGATCCCGATGGTGGTTCTGCCGTTCATGAAGCACGGAGACCTGCACACCTTCCTGCTGCTGTCCAGGCTGGGAGACGAGCCGTTTGTAAGACACGCCCTGATCGATGGCTGATCAATAACTGTGCTTTGATCAATAACCAATGTGCCTCTGTTAGGACCTGTCTCTGCACACGCTGGCCCGGTTCATGTTGGACATCTCTCAGGGGATGGAGTATCTGAGCAGCAAGAACATCATCCACAGAGACCTCGCCGCCAGGAACTGCATGTCAGTCCGCCAATCGCAGCCAATCAGGCGATCAATGAGCTGATTCAGATAGTCGTTGTTGTTGTGAGTTTAAATGAGGAGTGGCAGCAATCTCCCACTCAGGTTATCAGCCTCAGAGTCTGTTGCTCTGTCATTGTCACATTCAGGCGTGCACATGGAAACTTCATAAAGACGAGTGTAGGGGGCGCTGTGCCGGCCTTAGCCAGCTCTGTGTGTGTGTTTCAGGCTGAACGAGGACATGACCGTGTGTGTGGCCGACTTCGGCCTCTCTAAGAAGATCTACAGTGGCGATTATTACCGTCAGGGCTCCGTCTCCAAACTGCCCGTCAAGTGGATCGCTCTGGAGAGTCTGGCTGACAACGTGTACACCACGCAGAGCGACGTGGTACGCACGCACACACCTGGACACACACGTTTGTGACAGATTACAGACCAGAGGACATTTCAGGCGCTTTTCTTTTTTTAGTTTCTGCTGATAGTCACGTTCAGACAGCCTGGAAACGAAGCCTGAAGGCAGCTCGATCCATGAGCTGACGTGTTTCAGCACTGATCAAGCAGAAGGCGAGTGCTGATGCGAGCACGCAGGGACGCTTTGTTCTCTGTAAAGACGACCTGAGAGGAGGCGCCGCTGAGTTTGTGCCATCAGTGAACCCGCAGCAGCTTAACGCTGAGACGGGTTTACACTGGAGATGGACCGATCCGATGTTACGTATCGGTCGGATACTGACGTAAATGACTGGATCGGATATCGGAGAGAAATAAAAAATGTAATCGATCCATTAAATATCAAAAAAGCACCTCACAAAACTTGCTACACGGCGTAACTCAGCTCATAACCGTAGCACGTCGGAGCAGTGTGCATCACGTGATAGAGCGGCTGTGTGTATTTGTAGCGTCGCTACCAAACCAGCATTTCATCTCCGAGGAAGTTTTCCCAGAGAGAAGTAAAGCAAGTGTGTAAGTTCATCTCTGAATGTTTGTAAAGCGTTCCCACGTTAAGCTTAACAACCGAGCGACTGCCTCTCTCTCTCTCTCTCTCTCTCTCTCTCTCTCTCTCTCTCTCTCTCTCTCTCTCTCTCTCCTGCTGCTACTTCAATCATAAACTGATCAATGATCAGCTGATCGTCTCTCTTCTTTGTTTTTGTCTCACTTCTCACCAGAAAGAGGAAACCAGCGGCTGAACAACAGCAGCACTATTAAACTTGATCAGCTGTTGTTAGAATGAATTTAATATTATTTCTACACCAGGATCTTTTTCTACAGCTGACGTAACTGTGCAGGGGCGGAGCTAGCAAAGTTTATCCAGGGGGGCCGATAGGGCATGAACAGGGAAAAGGGGGCACAAAGACGTACTTTTCTTTCTTATTCTCATTTAAAATGTCGAGCTTTTAATAAATAATTATCTGAATCTGACACCCAAAGTTTTAATCTGATGTAAAATGTATAGAAGTCCATTACTGTATATAGTAACTGTTAAGTCTAATATACCCTAGTAAGCTGTAGTACTTTTTCCTTTGGGAACCATCTGTGCAGTCTGCAGTTCTGTTGAAGAAAGATGTTGAATCTATTTAATTATTCTTGAAAAATAATTTATTTCTGTGCATTTTTCCCCCTGCATCAAATTAAAGTTGATTACATCGATTAAGCATCATGAGGTGGAGGGTGGGGGGGTTCCCTTGCAACCCTATCAGTTAGGTTGCTTAATATTTCTGCTAAGTACTCTTTAAAACACCAGAATAGGGAGGATGGAGCAGGTTTAAGTTTATTAGATTGATCAGTTTTGCTGAACTATGAAATATTTTGGGCGCAGTGTGTTTTTTACATACAGGTATAACAGAACAGCTTTAGTGTTGTTGTTTATTTAAACTTGAGTATGAACTTATACAAAATGCAGCAAGATATTAAAAACGTTTTATTGATTAAAAAAAACACTATATCGGATTCATATCGGCAGATATCCAGATTTATGATATCGGTATCGGACATAAAAAAGTGGTATCGTGCATCTCTAGTTTAAGCACACCTGTGCAGGTGGTTTCTGCTGTCACCTCATCACAGCTGTAGTGCTCGTTACTGCCATCTGCTGATCAGGAGTGAAGCTGTGACATAAACACGTCAGCGTCACGTCAGCAGACCAGCTCTTTGTCACATGATTAGATTGTCATGGAAACAAACTAAAGGAACATGTTAGGAGTAAAGTAAAGACTTTAAAAGTTTCAGGTTGGTGTGTGCACTCAGCGAATGATGACCTTCTGTGTGTGTGTCAGTGGGCGTTTGGCGTGACGATGTGGGAGATCATGACTCGCGGTCAGACTCCGTATCCTGGCGTGGAAAACTCGGAGATCTACGAGTTCCTGATCAAAGGAGAACGTCTGAAGAAGCCGGCCGACTGCAGAGACGACATGTGAGAAACCCCTTTCAAAACAAAGCTCATCACGTCAGCTGTGTGCACTCTTTAACCTCTTTCTTCTTCTGTGGTTGTCAGATATGAGATCATGCACAGCTGCTGGAGTCCCGTCCCTAAATGTCGGCCCAGCTTCCAGCAGCTGGTCGGCCAGCTGGAGGCGCTGTGGCTCAGCCTGTTGCCCGCCTCCCCTCAGAAGGAGCCGTTATTCTACGTCAACCTGGAGGGCGACGATGGTGAGCATGGGGGAGGAGCCCGGGCCCCGGGGCCTGAGGAGGCGGTGGCGGCCTCAAACTGGGGCGTCCCATGGCAGCGGCAGGTGGAGCACGAGGAGAAAGACTGGCTGATTGGGTCTGGGGCGGCGTTTGCCATCGGTGGCGACTACAGGTACATCACCGGCCCCTGTGGAGTCTCCGAGGAGGAGGCGGGGGGGAGGTGGTCCACAGACACGTTACAGGAGGAGGCGAGGGACGAAGACGACGACGACGTCGTCATCAACGTGTGACACAGACTGGCCAATCTCAGCGCTCCTCCGTCAGCTGATCAGACTCACTTTGAGGCACGGAGCAGCGGGCGGGCGGAGACGCACTGAGGGACAATCACGACCGCTCCTCCCACTACGGTTCAGAACAAAGGATCCATGGAGTCGATCAGCAGGTGAATCGGTGACGGAGGGAGGTGCTGTTAGTCACCGCGAGGAAACAGAAGGGGGCGCCGAAACGCCTCATTCATTTCATTAATAAACGTTTTATTTTCAGGTCAGTAAATCAATAACTCACGTTTTATTGATCGATCAGCAGCTGCTTCTTTGTTCGACGATTAATCACTTCCTGTTAACTAATCGATTAATCAGCCTGGATATTTTCTTTGCAGCTTGTGTTTTAGAGGACATTACCATTTAGGTCTGGAGCTGTGCTTTTATTTTGAAAGACTGGGGGTTTCCTGAGCACACCCGTGACCCTTACCTGGGCCGGGAGCCTCCAGTTAGACAACCCTGCACTGAACCTGTATTAACAGGGAAACATTTCAGGTTTGACCTTCCTGCTGAAGCTCCTCCCACAAAGCATTTTTCTGAAGCGCTTTGATTTTAGTTTATGATGAGTTGAGAAATTATGGGATGTGTGAAAGCTGCTGGACGTGTACGTGAGGCCTCTGTGGCCTACATGTGGCTTCTATGGTTTCTTCTTCACGGCGTGTCCCACCCTGTCAGTGTCTCTCTGCTGCCCCCGGTGGTGGCTGTTGCTGTAACAGTGAAGCTGTGTTTTGTTATTACTGAATTAACTTGAAGTTTTAGTGGCGACAGATGACTGACCCTCTTAACTGATTTATCTTGTGTTGCTATGACGACACTCTTACCTCTGTGTGTGATGTCTCACTGACTTCAGGTCTGTAAGAAAGTGATAATTAAATAAAGTGTTTCCTGTTTTCTGCGCTTTGTCTTCTGATCTGAGGTCAGATTAAAAACGTGATCGGTAAAAATCAGCGTCCAGCTCTGTGAAATCATTTCAGTTTCATCGTTTACTGCCAGCTTTCAAATTCAAAAACAATCAGACAAATATTTATCGACAGGTTTGCAGCTCTTCAAATAAAACATGGATCAAAATAAAATCTTTACTAAGGAATAAATGTACTAAAATATGGGGTAAAGATCAAGTCAGGTATTTAAAATGTAAAACAAAAGAGACAGGAAGTGATGTCACACCACAGGGCGGGTTTGTTTCTTCCACATGATTCTTGCATGCCGATCAATAACAGCTGACAGTCATTTCACCTCTAAAGATTCGTGTTCAGCCGTAACACCTCGAGCTGTGTCAGTGAGCCGGTGATATCTTAACCTGAGTCTGTGGTCTCTGCTGCGGCTGTGCGACATGACCAAAACCTCATGTCCCGACATTAAGACATCTATCGTCCCGATAACAATATAAATCACAAAAAATAAATTCTGTGAATGTCGGGCAGCTCGACTTGTGTGAAGTGTTTCCAGCTGTGCGTCATGTAGCTGGAGTCGAGTGTTTTAACCGATGCATTTTTAGACATAAGTTGTAACGGCGCCGTTTTCTTTGTATTTCTTACACGGCGTGCTGCGGGGAAAAGCCTGTTCTAACGCACCTGACGGCTCTTTTTTTACTTCTCATCTTAAATAATCTGCTCTTTCACGTGATTCAGTTTATTTTGAAAAGTCTCAACAGGATCTTGAGTTTTATTGTGAAAGGTTTACTTGGAACATAAACAAGCAGACAAGCAGCATGGTGTTACCGTCGTTGTTGCTAATGACAACGCATAAAAACAGGCGCTTGTCCGTCCGTAGTGGTTATATTAAATATAAGAGAAAGAGAGAACTTTAATAAATGAATAATAACTACAGTGACATCAGAACCATGAATATTACCGTAAACAGTTTATTTTGCGACACCACGAAACAAACGACAGCGTAAAATGAAACGATGGACGTTTTTATATCCGATATACATCGTTACATCGAACAGCTCTAGTCTCCGCCCCTCCCTGACTGCGGCTCTGCTGGCCAAAAGCAGACTGTACATAAAGGATGGACGTAAAGGTAACCCTGAAGCTGCTTACACCTGCGCCCTGTTTAATCCGGGGCTGACTCTGAAGTCTGATTGGACAGAAGCCAGCTGATCTGTGAGCTCGCTGAAGTTTTTCCAGACGCGTTTCAGAACAGGAAGCGGCTAAGATGGTAACCGCTGACATCACAGTACAGCTCCATCGTTCATTTACAGTCTGTGGTCTGAAGGACAGACTTGGTCCCTGGCGTTTATTCACTCCAGCAGGGGGCGCTCTGCTGCAGCGCCTGACATTTCCTCTGCTGACATGTCATGTGACAGGAAGCTGAAGGGCGTAGAGGCGACGGCTCAGGTTATTGATTATGCATGTGATCATAAACGGTCATAAACCGACGTGTGACACGTAGAGGACGCCTCGTCATACATGTAAAACCTTTTACTGCTGTCAGGTTTTAGGCTCACAAATATTTAAAATGACCTCATATTGGACAGATTTGTGATGTCATTCAGCAGGTGAGTGTGTGTGTGTGTGTGTCGCTGTGATTGTGAACACTAAACCTGCAGGGCAGCCTCGCCGTGTAGCGCCGCTCTGCTTCCTGATAACTGTGATGTCACGGCCTCTGAACATGAGTTATGATATCATCAGGGTGGAGCTGCTTCCTATTAGCTGATTGGAGGACCGTGTTGCTTTTGTTTAACATGACATTTCGAGAACACCACGCTGCTCCACCTGCGCTGGTCTCCAGGCGGCGCTCTGATGGAAGCAAAACGTTCCTGCAGGTCGGTGAGAAATGAGCCGTGTGAAGAAACGGGATAACACGTGAAGACACTGAGGCCCCGCCCATTGGTTAAGACAGCGATCCCAAGTCAAATGTGCGGTCTCTGAGACGGGTCGTGGTTCTGTGCCGTGATTGGACGTTTCACTGCTGGTTTGTTCATTGTTTGCGTCGGTGTGATGCAAACAAGAGCGGCTTAACTCTGAAGGAGCAGCGGAGCGCGCTGACAGACCTGCAGACAACCATAAACTGACCAATCAGGTCGCTGTGATGACAGCTGTGACATCACAGCAAGAGATGAACCTTCATGGTTTCTTAAATATGAGGATCTGGTGTACTGATGACATCACAGCGCCGCGATTAGTCAGTTTGGTTGACATCAGAAACGCCACGATGATCAGCTGATTACAGCGTTAATCCCAGGTCGCTGTGGTTCTTCAGACTTCACACAGAAACAGACGCCACACGAGGAGGCCGCACGGGAGGAGGCCGCACGGGAGGAGGCCGCACGGGAGGAGGCCGCACGGGAGGAGGCGCCAAAGCAAAAGGAGGAGGCGCCACAGGAGGAGGCGCCACAGCACAGGAGGAGGCGCCAAAGCAAAAGGAGGAGGCGCCACAGACCTGTGGAGAGGATCAGGATGGAGGTTTTGGGAGGCGTTCAGCGCTGGACAGAAGCTGGATATTTCACACTTTCATAGACACGCTTGTTCTCAGACTGACCCTCTGCATGTTTCCACGTGGACCCGATCACCTGTCAATGACTCTTATTGATCTCTGCTGCTGAAGCCTCAGCTGCCACCAGGAACGTTTGAGCTGCAGGTGAAGTTTGGCTAAACTAGAAGATCAAAAATACTAAAATACCTGCTCAAGGCAAGACAACCCTGCCTGTGCAGAAATGTTGGCCAAGGAAGAAAGAGCAGCAAAGAAGTAGCAGCTGGCTGTGCACACCATCGACGAGGTTAAATCTCAGTTTTCCTCAGGTAAACGCAGTTTCTTCTTCTTTAAAACATGTGACCAAAGGCCGACGCCCAGAGTGGCTTGTCGTGGGGAGCGTCAGGGAGCAGACTCTGGAGAAACCTCACTGCTGTTCCCGTGAAGACTTCAGCGCTGTCCTGACCTCACGTTTCCTCCAATCAGGCTGAGAGATGTTTAAACGAGGTGTCAGGTGTTTACCGGCCAATGTTTGAACTCCAGGTAGAAAGTGTGAGCTGAGTTTACCTGACAGGCACGTTTCCCCAGGACAAACACTAACATAGTGGAGGTTCTGGTTACAGCTACCTGTCACACTCCGTGGTGATTGTTTATCCAGGTGTTTCCAGATATTTTGTGCTCAAAGGTCTCCAGAGTTTCAGAGCACACCTGTACTCGTACCTGCGCCATCACACGGAGATGCTGCAGAAACCTGAGAATAAAACTCTACACACACGAGTGTTTTTCTTTTTACCTGTTCTTAACGCGCCCACACAGACCGCGAGATTTCATAGGATGCAAAGTTTTTGGATGAAGCTCAATATTTGGATTTTTTGGCTGTGAATAAACAGATCTGACCAATCAGATTGCTGCAGTGAACACACATGCGACTCGGCAACACTAAAATAATCCTCAGACTCACAGCTCGCTGCTGCTCCAGACTGAAATTTTCCCTCCTTCATCCTGATAAGTGGACGAAAGCTCTGGGATCGAACCAGGAAACCTGCTGCTGAACGCGTGCATCCAAAAACTCTTTATTTCCTGTTATCTTCATCAGGCTCAGCATGTGAAGCCCTCTGCATCTACACCTTATAAAAACCTCCACCCTTTACAGTTAACCACAGCCCTCCGAGTCCTTCACTATGTCCATGAAGCTTCCTCCTCCTCCAGGCTGCAAGTCCGACCCTGCAGAGCGCTCACACACACCTGATCACCACACCTGTACTTCCATTCTTCATAACAACGTTAAACTGCAGAAGCCGGGGGACAGGTATGCAGGTGACACTGCGGTCAGAGGCGCACACTTGTGCTTAAAACAGACACAAAGTAATCAGAGGACTCCTATTAAACACTGGACACACTCTTACCTGCACTACATGTTTTATTGTAATAGATTACTTATTCACGAGCTGTGTCACGTGACTTACCTGTGAGTGTTATAAATGAGTGCATTTATAACGTGCCGAGTTAGCTGGGAGCTAACGGGGCACCTGGTGAACCCCGTACGCACAAAATAAAGCGCGCGCACAGACACAGGAACGCGCAGTATCAGTGCGGGCTGAACGATCCAGCTGTGGTCACGTGAGCAGTGTGGCGGCAGCTGTGGTTCCCGTGCTGTGGCTCGGTTCCGCTTCGGAGTGTGACTAAACAGCGTCAGCTCGCCCCAAGCCGGCGGCCGGAGTCCGGGTCGAACCGACGGCACGGAGCGCCGGGAGGCGGCGGGCTGGCCGCCTGGGACCAAGCCGCGCCGCGGGGCCTCACCGGAGCCATCTTCGTGTTCTCGGCAGGCACGTTCGACTCCCGCGGTCGCTCACGGGTCTCCGACGGCCGCCGCTCACGGGGATTCCTGCCGTCACAGCCAGGTTGCGGGCCCAAGATGGCGGCGGAGGCTGCGCAGTACTGGCGGAGGTGACGTGACTGCGGAGGACGCCGCGTGCGCTGTTGTTTGCCTCCCACCATTAAAGACCCTCCGCGGCCAGGTCGACCACCGAACCCGAACAACGGATCCACGGAGCCCCTCGGAAGCGCCCAGCGCGCGGGGGCGGACACAAGGTAACGACTGCGTCGGTACCGGAGCGCGTGGCCGAGCTTCGGGGTGACGGCAGCCACCGTGAGCTCGGTGAGGCCTGCGGCTAGCTGCTCTCTGAGGGCGGCACGGAGCACACCGAGCCCAGCGGAACCGAGACCGAGCCTCCGCGTCCGCGCGCTGCTTCACCGGAACCTCAGGTGTCCGTGAGCACGTGCAGTTTAAAGGGCAGGTTAGCACGCGGCTCCTGTGGATGTGTTTATATCCAGGCCAGGTGAGGGCAGCTGGGTCATGGTTAGGGGCGGAACGGGGCCGAGGGCCTCAGTTTGTAGTTTTTAGTGTGGGGCGGGAAAGTAGCACAGAGCTAGCAGGCTGCACAGAGCTAGCAGGCTGCACAGTGTCTGCGCCCTGAATGTTTCTGAGATGCTCTGACCTCAGCTCGGCCACGTTCACGGCTGAGTTAAACTAAAGTCAGCAGCTCCAGCGCCCAGAGACCTCCTGAGTGTCCCTCAGACCGCCTGCTGCTACCCAAGGCTTGATGTGGCTGTGTTTCAGCTTCCTGTGAGAGTCTGCGTTACTTGTTAAAAACTGACTACTTGGACTTCATTGCAACACCTGCAGAAAGCACACCTTAGTATGCAATCCTGTCAAGACTTCTGTTTTCTTCAGGTGGCTTAATAACTGCAATGCTAACATGTTAGCAGATAGCAGCTAACCTGCCCAGTTAGCGTGAACACTACATGAGTGCTAAAGTATATGAGATGTGTGGTCAAAAATGTCAGACTGCAGGCTTCATAACAGGTAACTATGTGCTATCTTAAGTATATGAGACTTAAGATAGCACATAGTTACCTGTTACGAAGCCTGCAGTTACATTTTTGACCACACATGACTGCGAGTGCTAGCACTGGCTAGCTCACCAGTTCTCGTTATTCACTCATTATGACTGTTATACATCTTATGTGGTTAGCACAATGACATTCAATTTAGTAGGTCGTCAGCAGGTTACACCTGTGTCAGGTAAACATCCTGCAGCATGACATCACACACCCTGTGACCATACCTGACTGTATTTGGATGTGACGTGGCGGTAGGCGTTATCAGCTAGCACTTTCAGGCTAACGTGATTGCAATCATGATGCCAGTTTCAGCAATGATAACACAAAATGTTTCAGTAAATGTCCGTCCAGAGTAGAGCAGGGCGATATGAGCAAAAATAGTTATCACGATATACATTTGAAAATTTGCGATAACGATATAACTGACGATATAATTGACACGAGACAAAATACTTTACAACTCCACAACTTTATTAGTGCAAAAAACCATCAATGTATTTTCACTTCAACAAGCAGCTGTTTTTATGTGCATTAAAGTTATATACAAATGTAACAGTGCAAATGCAAATTCCTCGCTGACAGTTTAACCAAAAGGCATTTCCAGTGGAAACTGGCCGACATATCCTCAGCATAACCATGTATAATATCCACAACACTTAAAGAGGTTAAACACACACAATACGGTAACATTATGTTGAAGCACAGTACGTATCACTCCGCGGTACAGCGGTGTGCCTTCGTAGCTTAGCAAAGTCGCACTGAAACATTTGACAGATTTTCGAGCGCCGTGCACATAAAATCGTTTCGAGGTCAGTAAACACAACCAGAGTTCATACATAAGGCACACGGGATTATAAGGGGCTCTGTCGACTTTCAGAAAAATCAAAGGATTGATTTTAAGTGCGCCGTATTTTCCAAACAACACAGTAATAACAACGGCCCGCTAGCATGTGCTACCAAAAATAGTGCTTTGTTGTGTATCTGACGGATGAAAGCTAAACCAGTTCCACACCAGTGAAGCTGCAGCATTTTTACAAACCAGTTCTGGTTCATCGTTTCATTCAACGATCCACTTTCACTCTTCTTATTCTGCGTCGCCGCCATGTCCGTATGTAAACAAAGGCACTGTGCGCTTTACACATATTCTATTGCGATATTTCATTTTCCTATCGTTGCCCAACATTACACCGTATTACCGTGACCTGTATGATATGGCCCAGCCCCAGTCCAGAGTATTTTTTGTGAGGTTGAAGCTCAGCCCGCTCTGGCTGCTTGGCGTGTCCTTTGTGATGACAGGACATGATTTTGTGTCACGTTCCTGATTCAGCGTGGAACCCAAACTGAAACACGCACTTTTTAAATGGATTTATATAGAAACATATTTATGCACAGCTATTGATAATGTCCACCATGCAGCAGCAAATGAGCATCATGCTAACGAGTGTTATGCTGCTGTGAGATTCATTGGAGAAGGTCTATACAACTTAGTTCTCAGTTTGCTGATGAACCTCCACACTGACGGGTGGAGAAACTGTTGCTGCCGCTCAGGAGGCTTCCGTTAGCTCGGCCAATCGGATGAAAGCGGGCATTTAGGGAAGGGGCTCTTAAAGAGACAGAAACAGCAGACTGGAGATGGAAGCTCTGCTGTGAGGTGAATGGGGATCGTTTTAACTGTGAGTTTAGCTGCAGGAGAGCAGGAAGTGAGGGGTGCCTGTGTAACATGTATGCTCAGATCAGTAAATACAATGTTTTTATTGAATAATTTCAGTATTTTAGAGAAAACATGTTGATTGTGTCTCTGCACACAGCTATGTGGATACAAGAACATTGAAAGCGCCTAACCCCCTTCCTGTCCTCCATCACAATCCCAAAGCGTGTTACTTTAAAGCTCCTCCCCTGCTGAGGTCACACTGACAGACACCGATGAACGCCTCAGGCGTCTGATGACAGCTTCAGCTCTCACCGCTGTCTGCCATCACATGAAAAAGCTCAGCGAGCCTTCTCGTTGTGTTTTTATTGCAGAATCTGTGATTTTGTTTAGTTTCTGTTGTTCATCAGTTAAAAATCATCTAGTTATTGAACTTAAAAAACGTCTTTCCCGTGATGTCTGGTCGCTGCCGCTCTCTCCCCGTGTGTTCGCTAGCTAAGCTTACAGAGGCTGCAAGGGCCTGCCTCCACCCAAGAGCTTTAACCGACTCTGGTGTATATGAAGCATAAGATGGATAAGAAAACCATGTTTGCATCTAAAGATTCAGTGGTGATCGTGTTACTGAGGTCAGTGTTTGCTGATTTACAAGAAGAAATAAAGGCCTGTTTAATCTGCAGCAGAGGAAAGAATAAAAATAACAGAGAAACAGTCAGCAAACTGGCAATACACATGCACACAGATGATGGTGCTTTTCTGATATTTTCATTGGTGCCTGCTGTGTTAAGTAACTGGTCAGTAACCAGTATTAAACTTAACGGTCTGAATTAGGGCTGCCACGATTAGTCAGCTTGTCACGATTACATCGACTATCAGAATCGTCGACACCTCGTTTGAAGCTTTGTAAGATCCCAGAAGACGCAGGAATAAGCAGACATCTGTTAGCCACCAGCTCGATAGCTAGCCGAGAGGTCGAGGCTCGGTAGAGCCGTCGAGAACGGTGAACTCCCCGCACATCGTTTTCAGACCCCCGCGGTCTTTCGCTACTCAGGTTAAACATGATATATAAGCAGTGTAGGGACTAACG
This sequence comes from Neolamprologus brichardi, assembly GCF_056152115.1. Lineage (NCBI taxonomy): Eukaryota > Metazoa > Chordata > Actinopteri > Cichliformes > Cichlidae > Neolamprologus > Neolamprologus brichardi. Next base: position 222,106 of record NC_142122.1, read on the forward strand.
AGTTATTAAGTAACGCGTTACAGTAACTACGTTATTATTGTGGTAACGAGCACGGTAACTAGTTATTATGCCAAAATCAGTAAAGCATTTATTGTTACTGGGATTTAGATTTAGGCTCGTTATTTGTGTTGCGTTCGACTGACCTCGGAAATTGGAACACGGACGTGGGAATGATGTCACACTCGACTAAATAGCGTTTTGGTTAGCGCCAGGGCGACACCCTCAAACATGGTTGTTTTGCTAACCCTCTACAAAAACAAATTACTACTAAACTCATATGCAGCTCATCTGCAGTCTGGAGTTACCTACATCTTCCTACACAGAACGCAGAATTTCCAAGTGCAATCGAAAGCACCACGACTGCAGTTTCCTTGTTAGACGTAAAAAGCCCACATGACACTGCGGCGTAGGCTAGAATCATGGCGTCAGTCGACGACGGTCCAGTTGTTTGTTTTGTGATCCACTGCTTCTTCCTAGTGATACTACATACAATGATTCGATTTATAACACTGCTGCATCAACCCCAAAATGATGTGTTTGCATCTGTAGAGGGTTGAAACAATAGAAATAGATTAAAACAGACAGGAAAAAAAGTGACACATAAAACAAACATCGTTAATTTCTAATTTAGTTTCATTAATTTCGTCATTAACTTGCACTCACACTGCCATTAGGTGGCACAGTGCAGTGTGGCAGGATAGTGCTAACATGTAAGCAAGCTAGAAGACTGGCATCCTTGCTGGAAGCAACACATCAATAAGAGAATTCTACGGTGGCCCTGAGAGGCCAAACGGACTGCAACTTCAGAAAACGCTGCAAAAAGAAAAACGCTGCAAAAGCACACACAACACAACGGAAATGTTTCTGGGGAGACAATAACCGGACGGACCAGTTGCACGAACCAAAACATGCATGTATGGCTGTCTTATTAGGTAATGTTCAAATAATGTTATCATCCAGTGTTTGCAGTGTGGGAGAAAGTACTCAGGGCCTTCCAGTTACACACTATGAAAGGCAGCAACAAGTTTAATGTTCAGAAACCTAAAGTTTGTATCAGCAGCAGAATGGAGCTAAAAATAAATGTTTGTTTCAGTTCTATGAAGCTTTGAGTATTTTGGATCAGTAGCTGCTGTGTTTGTTGCATCATATTGCTGTAATTGTTTATATGCTTTATATATTCTGAGCTAAGTTGATCTATAGTGTTACATCATATTCTATAAGGATGTTATGTGTTTGTAGACTTTGTGCCCAGTTTGACCCATTTAGCAGAAGTCAGCCTGTTTAAGGCTCTGATATCTATTCTGTGTGACTTAAAGCAGTTATGACATGGTCTGATTTTCACACCCAATAAAGGAATATTTCATATATCAGTCTACTCTTCATTCTATCAGACACAGTTATCACAGCTCGTACATTTGCTTTTTACACAGATATGTAAGCAATGAGCCAAATTTAGTAATAACAACATACTGAAGGAACAACATTTGTCTCTTATATATAATACATCTGTATATACACTGTCACAGATACTTGAGTGTCTTTAAATGAAGATTTAAGGTGATAGGACATAAATAGCTGCAACTTGAATCTTTGACACAGAGTTCAGGCTCACTGCTGTAATATATCATAATAATCTGACAATAACTATAATATTGGCCATATTATATTTACATTACCACAGTGAGATGACTTTAGTCTCATGAACAACATTAACTAATTGTTATTTACTAGCTAATCTTAAATGACTGTTCAGTACAGAAATGAAGCCCAACAATCATGTTTTACAGTCCTGTGGTCTCAGCCTCAGATACTCAACTAATCACAGTGATGTCATAAAAAATGAACGAACAACAAAACATTTTTGTTCTCCTTCATTTCTGTCACACAAAGCTGTATGAGACATTTCTCGCGGTTAGTATCATGGTTGCTAGGCAACCTGGGCAGTGCGACGGAGGCCAGACCGTCCCATTTCACTAGCCTCGCACTTCCGACCTCAGCGGTCTTTGAGTACGCGGCCCTTGAGGACCGTTAAGGCTGCAGACCCTGAATTGGGACACAGCCATACATACATGTTTTGGTTCGTGCAACTGGTCCGTCCGGTTATTGTCTCCCCAGAAACATTTCCGTTGTGTTGTGTGTGCTTCTGCAGCGTTTTTCTTTTTGCAGCGTTTTCTGAAGTTGCAGTCCGTTTGGCCTCTCAGGGCCACCGTAGAATTCTGAGTAAAACCAAAGTTATTTAGTAACTAGTTACTTTGAAAGTAACGAAGTAACTTACCCAACACTGCATAAAAGTCACTCGGATAACTTAAAAATGTTATTGTTTGGCTTTTTTCAGAGTTTTATTCGTTCCTGAGTAAATCGGTTTGGCTGAGATTAAGTTCTAGTTTCCACGCAGCTGAATAAACGTCAAACAGAAAACTGATTAAACAGAAGTGTGAGACGGTCGAGTTTACTCCAGCGTCCTGATATATTTTAGACAGCAAGGAGCAGACGGACGAGTTTATTAAACTCCACCGAGACAGCGGTGATGCTAATCAGAAGCCTACACCGTCCCATTTCACAGCCGTTTACTTCGGCCTACCCGACCTTCTGAGGACCCGGCCCATGTAGACCGCGAAGGCCGGGTCCTCAGGAGCTAAAGTCTGTGTGAGGGTGTCTTTGATATCCTCTGCAGGGCTCACGGTGCTCACAGCTCAGCTTCGTGATGCATCCTGTGGTTCTGTGTGGAGAATTCAGGCATTAACGAAACCGTCGATGATGTTCTAACACGTCACCGGACTCTGTTTGAGCGTCGTGTGCAGCTGTTATTGACTCCGTGCTTCTTGTTTCCAGGATGCTGTCCTGACCTGTCGTGCAGATGAATAAACTCCAGGATCCTCGTTGGACCTGTTCATGGCTTCTAAGAAGAAGCAGAAAAACATGGTGTTCCATCAGGAAAGGGCGACCACCCCTGCAACAGCAACCGCTGCCAGCAGCCCCCCTTTGTCATGGTGCGTCACCCCGAAACCCGGGAAGGCGAGCGAAGGCGGGGTGGAGCAGGCCGTCAGGAGGGGCACTGAGCAGAAACATCCTGCCAGCGTGAAGCCTCAGTCGGACACTCTGCCACCGGAGAACACCTGCGGGGGCATCACAGTGACCCTGGAGAACCACAGCATGTGGAACGTGTTCTTCAGATGTGGAACAGAGATGATTCTGACCGAACAAGGCAGCAGGATGTTCCCCTACTGCCGCTTCCGCATCTCCGGCCTGCAGCCATCCAGGAGGTACGCTCTGCTGATGGACGTCCAGCCGTTAGACAACAGTCACTACAGATGGACCGGCAAGAACTGGCAGGCTGCTGGCAAAGGAACGCGGCATGTAAAGAGTCAGCCTTTCGCTCATCTCGAGTCCCCGGCGACGGGCCAACACTGGATGCAGAGTCCGGTGTCCTTTTACAGGATGAAGCTCACGAACAACGTCTCAGACCGAGACGGGAACACTATCCTGCATCCGATGCACCGCTACCTGCCGCGGCTGCACGTGGTCCAGACAGACAAAGCTGCTAAAGACATAAAACTGAGCGATCCCGGTGTCATCACCTTCTCATTCCCCCAGACTGAATTCATGGCGGTCACGGCCTATCAGAACGCTCGGTTTGTTCAGCTGAAGGTCGACTACAACCCGTTCACTAAGGGACTGAAGGAGGACGTGTCTGGTTCATGGGGAGGAAAACTGAAAGCGAGCTCTGGGGATCCGCTGCATAAACAAGGAGGATTGGCTGAGCAGGTCCCTGTGAAGGAGAGCCTGAGGTCTTTGCTGGCAAACCACAAACCTCGAGCCTCCAAAGCAGCGGAGTCCAAGCCTTCAGTGCCCGCAGACCTCAAAGACAGCTCCACTACAAGCAGAGAGCCGCCTGCTGCCGTGGCCCCCGGGCAGGTTTTGGGGTAAGACTTTGATTCTTTCTCTGTACTGAGTATCAGGTGTGTAAGAAAGACGTGTTTCCAGCAGACTTCCTGTGTTAAGGCTCGTGTTAACCATCGGTGTGTCGTAACCGTGCTTCCACTGACGAGAAATATCTGTGTCACAGCAGCTGGGGTGGGTCTGCTGGTACCATCTGAAGAGTGGATTACCTCTGAGAAACCCACCAGCTGCTGCTGTCCACCTCAGCCACCTGTGTGAGCCACACATCAAGCTTTAGTTTCACGCTCAAACTGCGACTCGATGGTGACATGAATCAATGTTTGATGGGTCTCCACCTTTGATTCCTGCTGAAAAACTGTTTGCAGAGATTTTAAATGTGGAGAGATGCTGTAGTTTCACATGTTTATAACTAAAAGGGCCCGAGACACGAGAAAGTTCTTCAGTGGGAGCAGTTTAGGGGTAACGTTTGAGTTTTGAGGGTCTTTGGTTCCCCACTGAACGAAGTCTTGTTCTGATTGTCCATCAGAGTATTCAGGAGAGCGTTACACGCCGTTCCTGATCTTTAGTGTCTTAGCTTGAACACTTATTTTCTTCCATAACAACAGCACAAACCAGTCTGTGATGGTCCCAGTTACTTGCTGTAAATGTTCAGCTCTGGTTCGTGAAGCCCAGCAGGTGTTCGCACCCAGTACTTCAGCGTGTTTCCATCTCACGCTGCTGAATTATGGGATGGTTTTTGGTTTGTTTTGCTCCTGGCAGTCTGTGGGTATCATGGAAGCAGTCGCACATGACTGAATATCTGTTAATTATTTACACAGCACCAAATCACAGCAGTCGCCTCAAGGCGCTTCATAGATACAGAGAAAAACCCAACAATCATATGACCCCCTATGAGCAGCACTTTGGCGACAGTGGGAAGGAAAAACTCCCTTTTAACAGGAAGAAACCTCCAGCAGAACCAGGCTCAGGGAGGGGCGGGGCCTCTGCTGTGATTGGTTGGGGTGAGAGAAGGAAGACAGGATAAAGACATGCTGTGGAAGAGAGACAGAGATTAATAACAGATATGATGCAGAGAGGTCTGTTAACACATAGTGAGTGAGAAAGGTGACAAAGGAAAAACTCAATGATTGTTAGGACATCTAGAACCGAGTCTCCCTGGATAAATGAACATTTATCTGGAAACTTGAGCTGCTGTGTGACCTGCAGACCTGGTTGTAGATCTAGGTCTGCAGCCAGGTGCTAACCACACCTTTGTCCGTGTTCCAGCCGTTACTCAGAGACTACCTGGCAGGTTCTGTCCTCTTGATGTCGAGTTCTCCTCTTCACCATCAGCCAATCAGCAAACACAGCGCTTAACGGCAAATCAGACGTGTCACAGCCTCCATGATGGTTGTTTGGTGCATTCAAAACTGAAGTTGGAGGAGATGTTTGTGACATCGTTACACTGCAGGAGAATCATAAAGGCTGAGGTGGCGGTCAGTTTGGGTGCTTCTATTCCCTGGAGAACCGTTCTGCATGAGTAACAGTGAATAACACCATGAAAATAAGATTAAGGGATTTTTAAATGCTTAAAAAAAGAAGAGTGCTCCGAAGCCTTTACAAAAGTTTGACAAATACAGCATCACAGAAAACCGGAGATCCCAAACCCCTTTGCACAGAAGGAGACGGCTAATTTTAGCTCCATGTATGAAGCTTGATTGTAAACAGTCTCAACGAGTTTAATGCTGCAGGTTTTGATTGACCTCATAAATAACACCGATGTCACTAATCCAATGTTTTCGTTTGCTTTGCCTCAGCAGCGTCTCACGTCCAGCTCAGAAGTTGTTCTCGGAGCTGATTCGTGAAGCTCACGTTTCGCTGCAGAGATGCAACCTGGAGCAGCTCGGCATCAGTCACAGCGGCTCTCTCAGAGCAGAGCAAACCAACACTAAGAACTCGAGTTCGAAAGCTAAAGGACGAGAAGCCCTTAAAGACAGTACATCTGTTAAAGCACCTCCAGGGAAATGTGAAATAAGGACCATTAAGGACGACGGGCTGAATTCACTGGACTGTAACGATGGCGTTGGGACGGGTGGTCCTGGTTGTGGTCGTGCTGCTCCAGAAGGATCCCAGAGCTCCTCTGAGGACTTGGAGCACCGACCTAACCCAGACGCTACAACAGAGACGGCCACGAAGACGCACAAGCGGCCGGCCCGGCTGCCTCTGCCAGCGCTCGCTCTCTTTCTGAGGCAGCACTCTAAGAAGACGAAGAACAAACCGGACTCTCTGGCCCCTCCTCCTGAGCGCCTGTCCGTATTGGCCAGTTCTGCTGCTTCTTTTGCACGTCCGCTCTGGGAAGGTACCGCCGGTGCAGCACATCCCTCCAAGGATGTCGGCAGCCTGAAGCCCGACCTCACGACCTCCGGATGTACAGATCCTCTAGCTGACGTGGTTTTTAATGTCTCTGGACAAACGGCGTCTCCTCAGCAGCCCGGTCCAGCTGCTGCACATCTGCTGGCTCCAAGAACTGACGACCGCTCGGCTCGCGTGTCCGAAAGCCCGGGCCCAGAGCCGAGAGGCCCCGACAGCACCCAAGTGTTACCCGGCTTGAACCAGCCATTCTGCACCCTCGGGGCGTCTCTTACTACCTCTTCACCGCCTCCTGCTGCCCCCCCGCCCCTCCACACAGTGTTATGTTCTCCAAACTCACCACAAACACCACCTGAATCATCGACACCACCTTTAGACTCCCCCACCCTGAGGTCTTCACTCCCTGACCCAGAGTGTTCGTCCTTCGGCTATGAGCCGATGTCTCCTGCGAGCTCTCCAGAACCGTTACCTCACCTGCCGGCCTCGATCGCTTTAGAGCTCGACTCCGCGGCCTCTGAAGCGCGCGACGCAGCAGGACCTCCCGAAGACTCGCAGGACACCGAAGACCCGTCTGTGTTTAAATGGCATACAGTGTTACCTCCACCCGAGTCCTTCGTAGACACCTCATTCACAACATTTCAGCCTCCACAGACATTACCTGAGGACCCTGAGCCACAGAGTCCAAACGCCTCCATACCTGCTCCTGATCCTCCGCCATCTTTCCCAGAGAGCGAGCAGTCGCTGCCCTTCCCCGCAGAGCTTTCCCCGCTCGCCCTGCAACTGCCTCTGTCGCCAACCTTCTCGTCAATCGACGCCGACGGACTCTCTCCCACGCCTTCACTCGCTGACCTCGTGCAGTTTTTGTCCACTGACGTCGACCTCGGGATGGGGGTGGAGTTTTCGAGCACCGAGGCGGCGGCTGTTCCCTGCTTACCTGTGACGGAAACGCACGAACCTTCTCAGCAGGTCCAGCCGCTCCCAGCCAGAAAACCCTGCAAGCGAAAGAAGAAGGAGGTTCGGCAGCGAAGGCTCGGCAAGAGCGAGGTGGAGCAGGAGGTGGACGACTCCACCTACGGGAGCATGCAGCCGAACCTGGAGGAGGTGGAGGAGCAGTTGTTCATCTCTTTCACTTCAAAGGTAACGTTGGATAGATGACTGATCATAAACACAGCGTGCACACTGAGGTTAACACACAGCCTGTTTCAGGAGGCTCTGAAGCTCCACCTGGCCGACTCCTCCGACAGGCCGGCTCCACGGCCCGCACCTGACGGTCAAAGAGCTGCAGACTCACCTGAGGGCGGTGACCGGCTGGACATGAGCGATGAACGAAGCTTAAACCCGTCCAACCCCAAAGCGGAGAGTCTGGCAGAGACGATCGCTTCCTTCCAGAAGATTCTTCTGAGAGACCTGAAGCTCATGAAGCACAGGCAGGTCATCCACCCTGTGCTGCAGGAAGGTACGATCACCTGGTTGCTGTTTGCAGGTAGAAGCTCTCAGTTCTGTGTCTGACTGCTTTTGTTCTTCTCTGTAAAGTCGGTCTGAAGATGAACCTGCTCGACCCGTCGCTCGCCATTGACCTGCAGTACCTGGGAGTCCGCCTGCCCTTCCCCCTGCCGGGCGCCAGCATGGAGCCGCTGTCGACGTCTCAAGGTGAGCATGAGCACGAACAAGTGTCCTGACTCACCTGGACTCACCTGTGCTTGAACACCTGCGAGTCCGTTCACAGGTAACAGCTCTGTGTTCTTCTGTTTCAGGTGTTTCTGCTGCGTTTGTGTCCCGGACAGGAAAAACCACCGACGTCACTCAGATTAAAGGTTGGAGAGCGAAGTTCACGTTGTCTGAGACTCCGCCCACACCTGCAGCCTGCAGACCTGAAGGTGCTTTTCTACGCCGTGCGCTCACAGCTGGTTAGTTTTGTTTTTCAGCTCGGCGCCGGCCGCGCTGGGCTGTGTGCTGGTGTAACTGGTTTGTGTTGAATCCTGCAGCTGGTTCCAGTTCAGAGCCGCAGAAGAAGAACCTGTCGGCGTTCTGCAGCGACATGCTGGACGAGTATCTGGAGAGCGAGGGGAAGCTGATCGACGAGCGCGCCGCCAGCTTCTCCCAGCCGCCGGTGGAGCCGCTGGTGTACGAGCTGCCCACCAGGAGCACCAGCTACGTCCGGACCCTGGACCACGTCCTGAAGAAGCAGACCGCCGACCCCGCCTCCTCTGACCTCATCTCTGGGTTCGTTCCCCCCTCCAAGAGGCCGCACTTCAAAGAGCCTAAACCAGGCCGGAGGAGGCAGAAAGGTTGTAAACAGAGCAAACTCAGACCAGAACCTGCAGCTGGTCCTGAACCCAGTCAGCTGGAACCTCAGCAGCCTGCGGGCCACGCCCCCTCAGCGCCGCCATCACGCCCAGATTCAAACCCCATCAAGAGGCGGAGGAGGCTCAAACCCAGGACCTCATCTCAGACCCTCAGCCCCTCTAGGGCCACAGTGCCGGTTATGTCCAGGGACCTGGCCCCGCTGGAGTCGGACTCTGAGCTGGGGGGCGGGCAGAGCGAGGACGGCAGCAGGAGTCGGCGCCAGCCGATGACCCGGGCTCTGCAGAAACAGAAGGTCCTGGAAGACGGCGCCGTGTGGGAAGGCCTGCGTCGGACCAGCATCACTACGGAGAGGGCCGCCATCGCCCTCACGTCCCTCTTCACTCAGACGGTGAGCATTCATTGGCTGCAGCATCTGCTAGAGGGCGGGGTGAAAGTGCAGCTCAGTGTAAAACAGCTGTTTGTGATGAAGGATCATTTTAACGTTGTCTTTGGAAAATACTGCAGGAACTGTTTAAATGATGTGAAGGGCAAACGAACAGGTGTTTATTACACACCAGTAATAACCACACTGTTAATAATCAGACTGTTAAAGACACTATTACAAGTTACAACCAATGTTCCCGCTAAGCTGCTGGCTCTGCGCACAGAAATAAATCTCACCTGAATTGAAATTAAAATTTCAACAACTCTGTTCTTCAGTGTCAGTGACTGGCTGCTCCTGTATGGGATCAGAACGACGCCCCCTTATCCCACAGTCCAGCCAATGATGCGATTCACATTCATTTATACCAGTTTTTAAATTGTGTTGATCGGCCACGTAAAACCAGAGTTATGATAAAATATCTGCAATGTTTGTTTTTCTTCCTGAATACTGTCGTTGTTTATATTTACTGCAGGAAGAAACGGTAAAAACTGCGTTTTATAAGGAAAACGCTGGAAAACACTCCGCCTGTGAGCAAGAACAACACCAAAACTCCTCCTACCCTCCCGTTTCCTATTGGTGCAAAAATGTACCATGTCGACCAATCAAAAAATGATATGGCAACATGGCATTTAGTTGTTTAGGAAAGGGGGAAGTTTTAGGAGTGACGGCATGTTTGAGGTGTGAGAGATTTGCGATGTGTAGCGTGTTTGGGGTCTAAAGTTAGCGTGTAGTTAGCGTGTAGTTAGCGTGTAGTTAGCGTGTTGTCTTGTGTTGTCTTGTGTAGTTAGCGTGTAGTTAGTGTGTTGTCTTGTGTAGTTAGCGTGTAGTTAGCGTGTTGTCTTGTGTAGTTAGCGTGTAGTTAGTGTGTTGTCTTGTGTTGTCGCGTGTAGTTGGCGTGTAGTCTTGTGTTGTCTTGTGTTGTCTTGTGTAGTTAGCGTGTAGTTAGTGTGTTGTCTTGTGTAGTTAGCGTGTAGTTAGCGTGTTGTCTTGTGTAGTTAGCGTGTAGTTAGTGTGTTGTCTTGTGTTGTCGCGTGTAGTTGGCGTGTAGTCTTGTGTTGTCTTGTGTTGTCTTGTGTTGTCTTGTGTAGTTGGCGTTTAGTTGGCGTGTAGTCTTGTGTTGTCTTGTGTTGTCTTGTGTAGTTGGCGTTTAGTTGGCGTGTTGTCTTGTGTTGTCGCGTGTAGTCTTGTGTTGTCTTGTGTTGTCGCGTGTAGTTGGCGTGTAGTCTTGTGTTGTCGCGTGTAGTGTAGTCAATAGTGTTGTTGTGTGTCAGAACAATGAGGCGACTGCTGAGTGTTACAGGTGTTACAGCAGTGACACATCTGCTGCTGTCAGGCCTGCAGGTATCAGCTGTTGTTCTCCTTCATCTCATAGTGACAGAAATTATTTTTGGAGTGGCACAAATAATTTGTGTGGCATCAGATTTGATGCAGAACAGCTGATTGTTCTGGAAATAGTTTGAAATGTTTGTTGGCTGCATTTTTTAAAAAAAAGCTGCAAAAAACTTTGTTGTTTGCAAAACTTTGTTACTTTTTTGAAGAAGTAACTATATCATTAATTGCCCAACATTGGTCATTATTTACTGTATTTTGCAGACAGAGTTACAGACTCTCTCCCAGACACAGACTCATCATACACTCAGAGCTTTATTAAATAAAGTTGTGTTTTCAAAATTGGAGTTCAAGTTATTTTAACTTCCAGTAGTGTTAACATGCTGCAGGTCAGTGGCTACATTTGTTTTACGTTCTCATTGTAAGTGGGCTAAAGCAGTTAATTAAAAGTCGTCTAACATAAATGCTGTAATCTGATTACTTTAATAAACCATAACTTGGAGGATTCGATGCTGGCGTGACCACAGCGCACACGTCCACGGAGACGCTCAGGTAAAGTAATTACAGATTAGTGAGCAGTGGCGCTCGCGTGCCTAAAACAAACTCTGGGTCATCTGCGTTTATTTAAAGAACTAAAGCAGACGTGTCGACTGTGACGCTCAACAGGAAGCACAGATGTCATGTGACAGGAAGTCAGTGCAACACAAGCAAGAAAAAGACGAACGATCATGAGGAAGTGGGCGGATTTCCACACACGTTTAGAATAAACAGGTCTGATGTTCTTCTTCAGGGTTTCGTGAGCGAGAACCCGACGGCGCCGATCCAGCTGAGCCGCAGACGAGCGCCGCCGTGTCTGAACGAGTTCTGCCGGCTGGGCTGCGTCTGCCTCGGCCTCTCCCGCGACTCCAGGCTCAGCCACTGCGGCCGGCCGGCGTGCATGTTCGGCTGCAGCTGCCTCAAACAGAAGGTCGTCCTCCTCAAGAACCTGGACGGGTCCGACTCCAGCCCCTCCCACCACGGGAGCAGCAAGAAGAAGAGGAGGATGAAGATGGCCTACGGTGAGTGTCTGCGGGTCACGGTGTAAGCGTCAGAGAAGCATAGATAAAATAATAACCCCGTGGTCATGTCGCAGTTCTGAAGGAGGCGGACAGCGTCTCCCAGCCTGCCGCGCGGGTCCGCACTCTGTGGAGGAGGGATCCCGGGCGCTCGGACCCAGAGCCGGTGCGCATGCCTGAGGCGGCTCCACAGACCCGCCCTGCGGTAAGGACCTGTTTAAACGTGGACCGCAGCACTTTAAAGCCGCTCCGCACATTTATCCGCTGCACAAACTCTCGCTTCTTTGTTTCCAGAAGGGCCGAGACGATCACCGCAGCTGCGCCAGAGTCCGAGGATACTCCAGGAAGATCCGGAAACAGAAGGTAAGCCAGCAGAGGGAGCGAGGCTCTTACTGTAGATGTTTGTTGTTCTGCTCTGATTTGTGCCATTACCTGATTCATCGACAGGTGAAACCGACACCGTCTGTCCACCGGGAGGCAACCAAAGGCGCCGTGCGAGCCGATCGGCCGAACAAGGTGAAAAAGCTGAAGAAGAAGCCTCCTGCAGGTGCGTTCACGCCGCTGCTCTCCATCAGCCCTGCTGCCGTGTTTTCTGTCCTTTCATGGAGGTTTCCTCTGCAGGTGAAGCCCTTCAGGCTCCGCCTCCTCCGAGTCCTCCTGCTGAGCCGACGCCGACGCCGTCGAAGCGTCTCTTCATCAGGGCCGACTTTAAGTGGAAGAGCGAGGCCGACCGCACCCTCGTGCTGATGGAGCTGTGCGAGGCGATGGCTCAGAACCGGCTAGAGCGCCCATTCTGGATCAAGAACTTCCTCATCCATCCCACCGGCCAGTCTGTGGAAGGCAGCGGCGCCGAGCGCTGCGTCCAGTACCACGTCAAGATATCCAGATCTGCGCTGAAGCCGAGGAAATCGACAGCGCCGCGCAGACAGGTGGGCGCCGTCGCAGCCTCTGTAATGGTGCATTTTCATTGATCAGTCATAAAGCTGGTAGAAATGTTTCTGATTGGTTGAGTCTGAGTTTCAGAAACAGTGCTGCCAGCTGATTGGTTAGCTACCGGGCTGTTTCCACCAATCACAGCTGTGTTCACCTGTGAAACAAATGAGCTTTAGTTCATGTGGTCACCATTTCCTGTCATCCAGAAATGACCGCAGCACCTGTAACCATGGTTACGCGTGTGCCACAGTGATAAACCCGCCTGACATGTGATGGTTGACTACGCCTCTTTCAGGTGGATGCAGCACGGGTGGGCAGGAAGGCGGAGCCTCTGAAGGAACGTCACATGAAGAAGGAGCACAGAATGCAGGAGGCGGAGCCTGTGGAGGACTGGCAGAGGGAGGTGGAGGAAGGTGACATCACAGAGCAGGATGGCTTCACGGATCAACAGGTGGACGATTGGACAGAGAGCAGTGGACAGGAAGTGACGTCAGAGGCGAAGGTCAACATGGCTCTGCCTTTCCTGACGGGAATCTCGCCTGCCGGCTTCCTCTCAGCCAATAGGAAAGCGCCGGGAGGAACGGACCAGCCAATCCAG
>NC_142122.1:240000-350000 GCF_056152115.1 Neolamprologus brichardi
GTCACAGCAGGGGGCGGGACTTCTGCTCCTCCACCTGCAGGCAGCGATGCGTGTGGAGCAGGTGACGAGGTCGACAACATTACCGCGACGACAGCAGCCCAACAGAAGTCCACAGATGCCCCTCCTACTTCTGTTTCTGCCCCACCCACTCCTACACCTGTCCAAGTGTCATCGGCCCACAATGCACCTGTGGACACGAAGCGTTCGAGGACTGTTCCGAACATCCTGTCTCGCAGTAAGACTCAGGCTCCGCCTCCATCTGTGATCACAAAGGCCGCAGAAGGTGAGACCAAGAGCTGTGAGCTCCTAATGAAAGAGTAATCTGTGGAGTAATCGAGTAATCTGTGGAGTAATCGAGTAATCTGTGGAGTAATCGAGTAATCTGTGGATTAATCCACTGAGTAATGCAAATATCTGTGACTGTGTTTGTGAAATACTCAGGTTTTTTAAGGAAATGTTTTCTTAAGTGAAAAATGAATAATGTAAGATCCAGTCAAAGGTCAAAGGTCAGGTAACAGGAGGCAGGCTTCTGACCTGATGTCGCTCATTGTGATTGGTTTGTGGAAAAAGCTTCTATTTTTAAATAGTAACGTAATTTAGTAAACTGTTTTTATCTTGTGTCACGTTTAAACGCCGGACGTGTGCGTTCGAGATTTACGGATCTGAAGTGTAGCCTCCATAAACGCTGAGCGCTCGTCCTCAGCAAACCGCCTGGAAAACAACGAGCTGCTGACACGAAGCGACGAGTAAGAAACAGGTTGTGGGGTCGTCCGTTGTCACGGTTTATTGGCCGCGCTCGCACATCTGTCAGGATGTCAGGCAGGACGACATCAGCGCTCACCTGCGTGACGTAAAACGCTATTTTATGATGTCATTGCATATTCAAGACAAGTGTGCGATTTGAGCTGTAAGCACGCTGCCAAATGCAGTGATGTGATTGGTCAGATCTGTTTATCTGAAACATCAGAAAAATCGAGCTTGGTTCGTGTTTTCTGCACGATAAGGCGCTTTAAGACAAACCGCTGTTGCCTTGAGTGTGTGGAGACACTCCTACCTGCTGTGAGTGTGACTGTGAGGCGCTTTGGGGTCTTTAGGGACTCAGTAAAGCGTTATACAAATACAGACCATTTGTTCTCTGTTCAATTGTGTCCTCTAACGGCGGCCATCGCGCCGCGTTCCCTCAGAAACTCTGTACTTGTTGTAGGTCGTCTTCGTGCTTCCTCCACGTGCGCACCATCGACTCATTAATGCCGAATCGTCTCGCAGCTGCTCTGTTTCCATTCTCTACTCTGACTGCTCGGAGTGTAAAATCCGCTTCGTAAGCGCGTCTCTTCGCGGGTGCCATGTTGAGGTCGTTTTACACACTCAACACGGTGATGTTGAGTTGAAGCACCGTACGGATTACTCTGCGAGGCTCCTGGCGACGGTAACCGTAACGCTCCGAGGAGTGGCACATTTGAGAATGAGCATCGTGTGGCCATAAAATCGGGTCGAGGTCAGAAACACAAACCAAAATTCATACATAAGGCGAGCTGTCGATTTTTGTGAAGACTCAAGATTTTACCTGCAGTGCGGTAAATACGGTACCATAACTTCGTCCTGCGTTTTTAATGCGTCGGTGTGAACGGCTGCACTAAGAAAAGGTGAGTCTCACCCGGGGGTGCTGACATGTAAACAGGGCGGCTGCTGTCGGCTATTCAATAGAATAGGATAGAGTAGAATAGGATAGAGTAGAATAGGATAGAGTAGAATAGGATAGAGTAGAATAGGCCTTTATTGTCGTTGTACATGTACAACAGAATTATGGGTGCTGCACGCCGGCTGTGCCGGAGCAGACGAGAGGAAAGCCCCCAGTGTGTGAGTGACCCGGGTGATGAGGTCACCGTGACCCGAGTGACCCGGGTGATGAGGTCACCGTGACCCGAGTGACCCGGGTGACGAGGTCACCGTGCAGCAAACGCAGCAGTGAAGCGAAGACTCGACAGATCGTTAAATTGAAACTAATTAGTTTTTAAGTTTTCAGATTAAACTTCCTGTTTTCTGTCACCTGTTCGCCCAGGTAATCCTCCAGGTGACCCGTCGTCCTTTCAGAGTCTCGTTCCAGCTGATCTTCTCTCTGTGGTCGGGGCACCGTTACCCAGGCAACCAGTCCTGACCCTGAATGCCGTGAGAGCGGGTTCGATGGTGCTGCAGCCGGCGCCGTCTCCAGGTACGGACACGTGGAGCCCGAACGCTCTCTGGTTGGCCGTGCTTTTATTTAGAAACTCAGATGTTTCTGTTTCGTCTGCAGGCTTGACCTCAGTCACCCTAAACATTCCCACTCTGACCAGTCAGCAAATCCACCTCACCCCACTGCTCTGCCCACCGGCCAGGCCCCTCGCCGTCACCAACCTGACAGGTAACAACACTCGCCGCCTCGGTTTGTCCTCGAGGCCAGAAACATTCTCAGATATCATTTATGCAGCAGCTGCGTCTAATGACGGTTGTGCAGGCGCCGCATGTTCGTATCTGTGAAACACGGCGTGAAGAGAAGTCACGCAGGTTTTAAACTCGAGTGTGAAAAATTCAATCGCTCAGCAGCGGCGCTAAGAGGGCGATAGCGGCGACCTGTCCAACAGCTCTGATCTTGCCGTGACGCTGCGTACAGACCGCAGCGCTTCGCCCCGAATATCTCGTAACAGGAAGCAGCTTACCGTGAACCGCTGCCCTTTGCGCCTAGCTCACACTTTTTTCTCTCTCTCAGCTCCACCCACATTCACACGGCATTGGTAAGCTCCTCCTCCTTCCGGGTCGGACTCATTAGCATCTGTCAGATGGACAAATTAAACCAAAAAACCTTCAGAGAAATAAAAAACGTTGTTATTGTGACGGCATGTGATTGGTTGATTGGCCGATCAGCTGATCATCTGTTTACTCTTCCAGGCTCCAGCCTCAGCGGCGTGCTGAAACTCATTCAGACCAACACGCAACAGCAGGCTCCGCCTCCAACCCATCAGCTGCTCCCTGGTCTTCCGGCTCCGCCTCTAGAGGTCTGCGATGCTTCATCTGAGTCCTCAGATCGAATCGTACACCAGGACCAGACTCCGCCCCTCGGTGAGGTCAGACCTGCATCCTGGTCGTATGACAGCCAAACAGAGGAGAGAGAGGCGGAGCCTGAGAGCAGGGGCGAGAACAAGAGCCTGCCGTCGCTCCTCGATGAGTTGGTCTTCCTTAATCAGCAGGTGGGAAAACACCAGGACGCCGCAGCGGTGGATGGCGCTGACGAGGAGGGACACACCCACAGCCCCTGGATGCTGCAGCTGGACTCGGACTCTGACACAGATGGGGTTGGGGCTAACCTCGATACAGAAACCATGTTGACCACTCCAGGCAGTCCTAAAGGAGGCGTGCTGGCCCCGCCCCCTCTGCTGCAGATGAAGGTGGGAGGAGCCAAAGTGGCAAGCCCAGGCAACATGGAAAGAGAGGGCACAGTGGCAGCGGGAGAAGAGGGGCAAGGGCACAGGGGCGTGGCCTGGAGGCCGATGCCGAGGCTGGTTCCTCTGGGATTAAGAGGAAACGCCCCCAGCTGACATCACACCGCAGAAATAATGATGTCACAGCAGCTGCACCTTCCTGGTTGGGTCCTGATGGGGAAAAAAGAAAACCATGACTGATTGTGGCGCTTCCATGGTAACAGTCAGTTATCGTTTGTGGATTACTAAGGATCAATATTCAGGTATTGATTGGTTTGGAACAGGGCGACGTGTCCTGGTTTTCCGACGCGCTGACCGGAAAAACGCAGACGCTGCTTCTGAAAAATATGGAAGTGCCTTAAACCTGCGTTCTACCTGACAGCCACCAGGGGGCAACGCTGCAGTTCTGTCCTACAGAAGTCTGCAGCACAACGCTGCTCTGACCTCTGACCTCTGTACACGCTTCATGCTGAGTTCATGTATCTCAATCATGTCTTTCAAAATGGAGGATCAGCTGTGGTGTTTTGTTGATTGCTCATTGGCTAATGACTGGTCAGTCACGGGTCAGACCCGCCCCTCCTCCTCGCAGCTAAGATCGTGGGGATTTCAGTTTTTAAAAATGTCTGTTGAACCTGTCACACCTGTCTTTGAAAGAGTTTCTGTAGCATCCTGTTTTCAGTGGCTGCATTCAGAGAAACTTGATGGCGTGCTGAGGAAGAAGAAGCGCTGTCGCCACAGAATGTTCTGATGTTGCGTTCAAATGTCTTCCTGTTTGTATCGGTGTCAGGTGAGCCGAGAGACGCCTTCACAGGTTGCAAGTTCATGTCTGAGAGTGGCGTCCACGTCACAAAGAGAGCGCATTCGGGCTACTCGCCCCCAAACGTTCAAACTTTATTCTGAAGGTCCAGCTATTGTTTCCTGCTTTTATTTTTTTATTTAAAGGAACTTTGTGAAAGCTGTCAGTGTCTCACCAGGTGGAATGTTTCAGTTTCTTCATGTTTTGCAGGAAAAACGCAGTCATCACAGGGGACTCACCTGGACTCACCTTTTCTTTTTCTTAATGACTTTTTCTACATGTTTACCTCAGCTGTCCTAACAGCTGGAAGGAAAACAGGTACCAATAAAAGTTAAATATTTGAGTCTGCATCCTGCTTTTATTCAACAAAAGATTCCCAGGTGTGTTTGATGAGTTTCTCACCTGAAACGTTCAAGTTAAAGCTGAGTTTTCTGATTCAGAGTACCTGAACACATCATCCAGCACATGAGGAAAAATAAATATTGAGTAAAAAAAGTTTCTATCCAGATGACAGTTGTTTTCAGTTGTTTTGAGTTTCTGATTTAAAGTGTTTGATTTATTTTGGCTCACCATCGACTTTTATGGCGTCATTACAGGTAAGTTATGGCTAATATACACTGTTGGGGAGTAATGGAGTACATGTACCGCCGTTACGTATTTAAAATACAAAATATGAGTAACTGTATTCCGTTACAGTTACCGTTTAAAAGGTGGTATTTAGAATACAGTTACTTTGTTGAAATAAATGGATTACACGGCGGTACTTCCCTGTTTCATATTGTGGCGGGTCAGGACTGTTTGGGTTTTGTTTGACAGCTACGTTCTGTTGTTCCAGGCGGCGTTACGGTTGCCATGGTTACAGGGTGACGCTCTCTCTCTGCGTGTTTCCTGGGTGAGAGAGGCCTTGTTGTTGTTGTTGTGCTAAGCTAACAGACAGAATGCTACAGGTATAGCTCTAAAGAATGTAGCATCATGGGCAGTGTAGTCCGTGCTGCAGGGAGAATGGACTGCCATACCCGTTATGTGTCTGTGAGCGAGGGAGGGAGAAAAAGGAAAAGTACGAGCTGTCATCGAGCAGAAACGGGAGCTGGAAGCATGTAAATATAATAATAACCACTGCAGCCAAGAAGAGAGCCTGACGAGCCCAGCTGTAAGTAAGCTATTAAGACTCGACTGTACACCGTGTTCGTGTTTTCCTCTGAAACAATAAGTTCTGTTGGAGCAGCCTTTCAACGCCTCTCTCTGTCTCTGCTAGCAAAGTTGACCCAGACAACAAAGTAAAGCTAGTTTTCAGCTACGAGCCGACACAGAACCCACCGTATTAGCCAGAGGTCCCTTTACTACGGTTCGGAGCCGCGGACCTTCAGTAACAGTAATAAATCACAGCAATAGTACATTCATGTAGTTGTAAACAGCATGATAATATATTAAGTAATCCAAAGTATTCAGAATACGTTACTCTCATTGAGTAACGTAACGGAATACGTTACAGAATACATTTTAGGGTATGTATTCTGTATTCTGTACTGGAATACATTTTTAAAGTAACCTTCCCAACACTGCTAATATAGAAAAAAAAGAAGCTGCGGTTAGTGTCCGGTGCCGCTGAGAGGCGCTTATGCTCTGCGCTAACAGTGAAGACGCGTCATCCGACTTCTGACACGCGACACCGGAAGGTGACTGTCAAAGTAAAAGCATCGCATCTAAAGAAAAAAACAACTTTCGAAAGAAAAATCTTGTTTCATGTCAATAAAAGTAAGTGATCAGTAAATCCTGATTTTCAGGCATTGCTGTGTTAAATCTGATGTCCAAGCTAAATGAGCTAATGATAACAGCTGTGATTGGGCTGTAGCGTCTAAATTATTTGAGAGAACGAGGTTTATTTTGAAAGGTGTGACCGGAAGTGCGGTTGTCGCGTGCGGCGTTGACACTAACGGATCGCCGCTCGGCTCAGTCCGGTCCCGGTCGTCCCGTTTCCTCGCTGCGGCGGAGGACTACGATGCGGAACGGCGGCCCAGACCAGCGCAGAACCAAACCAGGACCGTGCTCACGGAACACCCGGTGCGGCCCGGCTCTGAAGGCATGGCGGCGCAGAGCAGCCGCTGAGAGCCGCAGCTAGCCGGCGGCTAACGGCGCGATGGCCGCGGACGGAACGATCCGCAGCCGCATCAGGAGCCTGCTGCGCTCCCCGTCCATCAAACTGCGGCGGAGGGGCACCGGCGCGCGGCACAGGCGCGAGCTCAGCGACAAGGTGCGCGCGAAAGACACACACACGGAACCTATTGTGTTTCTGCTGGAGTCTGGTGCTTTTATTTTTTAAATTGTTTCTAACTGATAACTAGAGCTTATTCTAACTGACATTTACTGTCGTCTGTTTTTATTGAATTTCTAAAATTGATTGTTTAAAATTCAACATTTTTATTTTCTCATCATTGCTGTTATCGGCGCAAAACACACACCTGAACTGGTCTGTGTGGAAAATAAGGACCCTCCCTGATGACCTTTCCTCTGATGGTCCTCATAAAGACCTTTGATTGGTCCTCATTTTGTTCTCAGATGCCAAACACTGCTAAACAGGCTCTGTTTCTGCAGATGTCCTCACTTTGTTCTCACTGTATGGAGCCGTCTTCGGTTCAAAGTGCCTCCTCCTGCTCCTCCTCCTCCTCCTTTGTAAATATGGTCCTTGCTGTCTGAACGCATTTTTGTGCACCAAACCATCCTGAATCACAAGATTTGTGCTGTAGACTTGTGCGCTGCTGTATTTTAAAGCCAGTAAAACCAGTCTCAGTTTGCAGATCTCAGCTGGTCTTTGAACCTGGATAACCTCCGCACGTCTCGTCTCAGAGGAGGTCCTGGACTCGACTGACGCTCGCATTGTGAGAACCTGTCTGTCCCGTCCAGCTGGTCTATCGCCTGCGGGGGCCCCTTCATCTGTTAGCAGCTTCACTTCCCACAATCCTTTGTGTGCCTGCTGATTTACCGGGACACGCCCCACCTGTTCTGGTCATGTTGTGGGAACGCATACTTGTTCACACAGCTGCATTGTGGGGACTTTGCCGTTTGTCCCCATTGAAACGGGGAGCAGAGACTCAGCAGTGAGGCTGTTTGTGCTCCTTGGAGACGATCTTTGTTATGGGGACATTCAGCCCAGTTTGGCTTCACATTAGAATCGTGTCGTGTTAATGCAGCGGCGTCCAGGCTGAGCACAGCGGCCCTTTCAGAGGCTGATTAGTGTTAGTAAAGTTTACTGGATGGATGCACGCACATCGATGGCGTTTAATGGAAGACTAAAAGTTTCTGAGCACAGGCAGGAGTGAGGAGCAGTTGTAGATAAGCTGAAATGACACATTAAAACAATATGAGCTCAAACCGAAAGACCGCGGCACCTTTGAGCCACTCGGATGCGAAAGCTCGTCTCAGACGACTGACGCAGCGCCTCACTGTTCCTGAGTAGTTTCTCCTGAGTCGCCATTCAGAGGCAAAGGAAACTTACTACTTGCCCGGCGAGCGCCGTCCTGCAGACTCGTCTGATGATTCATCCTCGTGGTTTCCTTTAATCTGATTGGACGGTTTGGAGGAAAGCGTTCGTGCTGAGCTGAGAGGGCCAAAAACTGTGAAACCATGAATAGAGTTTGGTGCAGGGGGAGGGGAGTCATGTGAGGAGGACACACACACACACACACACACACACACACACACACACACACACACACACTCTCTCTCTGTGCTGTTAGTTTAGCATCTGGCCGCTCAGCAGTCAGACTGAGCAGCAGGACATTTTCTGGCAGCATGGAGGCAGAAGTAAGTGTGTGTGTGTGTGTGTGTGTGTGTGTGTGTGTGTGTGTGTGTGTGTGTGTGTGTGTGTGAGAGAGACTCGGTCTCTGTGCGTTGACGCTGGCGCTCCTCTCTGACCTGTCAGTAATCAGTGATCTGATCAATAATCTGATCATGAAGGCTCTGCAGAGCAGTGCTGCTTTTGTTCTTTGTGTGCGTCCCACAGCATCATGTGAGCTGTAGTGTTTAAATCAGCAGGTGGGGCCTCACGGCGCCGTCACTCCTGTGAAAGAAAGATCAACACGAACACATTCGCAGGAGTTAACCTGTCACATTCTGACCTTTGCCCTTCAGGTGACCTTGGAGAAGGTTCTGGGAATCACAGCACCGGGGAACCGAGCGCTGGCCTGCGACCCCCGGAGTGGACTGGTGGCGTATCCGGCAGGGTGAGAGAGCACTGAGGGCTGATGGGAAAACGGTGACTTTAGTTTGGGTTTTTTTCTGTCACAGCTGATGATGATGAAATGATATGATGATGGTAGTCATGGCGATGGCTGACCTGACGAAGATGAGGTCATATACAATAGAAAAGAATAGAATAGCGCTTTAAGCCCTCGGAGAGGTCCCCTCAGGAAAACAGTTCACGTGTGTTTTTTACCGGGTTGATGTCGTCCATCCTCCACCCTCCTGCCTCTGCTCCACGTCTCTCTGTTGTACAGTTGGCTGTCTCGGGGTACAGAGGAAGAGGAAGAGGAGGAGGAGGAGCCAGCCTGATCAGGCTGTTCCTTCAGCTGGTATTACTGGTGTGTTTCAAATGACTCCTTCATAATAAAGCATCACACTGCTCATTCTTATTGCGTATTTATGAACGTTCATCAAACATGATGTAAAAATCTACATTTGAAAATATTCAGTCAGCCATCAGCACGACAGCTGAGAAACGCAGATGCACGTCGTTGTTCCTGCTCCAGGTGCAGGAGCCACGTTTACGAGTGACGGGTGGTGCTGCCTCCGCCACCTGGCCCCGGATAAACGGAGGAAGATGGATGTTATTATCTATACTCAGGAAGCCTCAGGGACACACATCACTCCAAGCTAAACTCCTTCAGCTCATTTTTAGCACGATTTTATTTCATAAACATATTTATTCACGAAGATTAAGGAAGCAGGAATTCCCGTCATTTAAACACAGGCGCAAACACTGAAGCTACCAACAGCTCCACGGGACTCCGCCCCAGCAGCACCTGTCATGAACTCTTCATGTTCTGTGTCATGGTTTACTTTTCCTGCCACACGTGCCACAAACCACCTCGGCTGTTTACGATCACATATTATCAAAGTCAGCTCAGGTGAGCCGCGGCGCATCTGTGCAGCCTGATGTTGCATATCACTGTGACAGGTGGAAGAAGAAGTAAAAATAAGTTACTTTCTGCTGTGTTCCTGTTAACGATTAAATACAAATTCACCCCAAGTTACTAAAATGCTGATATTTCAATAAGAGCATCGATCCTAGAACGTAAATATCTGACAGCGTGCAGAGGGTGGCTGACAGCGTCTGTGATGTTCAGCAGCACGAGTCCAGCTTCTCCAGCCCAGACTCCTGTTTGGTTGTGCTGCCCTGTGGTGCAGCAGTGCTGCCGCCCAGACTGGATGTCCTGGTCTCTGTGTGAGGCAGCTGCCAGTCCGGGTCACCGGGCAGGGTCCAGGAGGAGGATCCTGATGGTGCTGCTTTCTTATCGAGGTGAAACAGGTGGAGGAGAGCATCCTCGACTCCAACATTTGCCCGATAGCCAAATTCTTGGGGTGGGCATGCTTAACCTGCGCCCCGAGGAAGATCCATTGCACAGGAAGTGTGCGATAACAGGAAGAGGCCTGATGCTGCAGCATCAGCGAGGCTCTGAGGCGTTACCACGGCGTGAGCAGACACAGACGAAACAGTCAGTTTGAGATGATCCAGACGATCCTCAGGTGAAACGATCCACTGGCGCAGTGAGGTCATTAACACGCGTTTAACAGCTGCTGACTAAAGGAGGAGTCCGTGTGAGAGGAGAGCTCTGAAAACACGTTTATCATCATCATCATCATTATTGCAGATCTTAGAAGCAGACACAGCGTTCACACTGAAACGAGCTCACATTAACGTGTTCATCCAGATCCTTCTCAGGGGGGTGGAGCCTATCCCAGAAACAACAGTCTCAGCGTGTGATTGGATAGTGGGAAGTCTCATCTGTGACTTAGCCGATGACATGCACACTAACTCATGTTAGGATTTAGACGTATGTCTGAAACCACCATCAGGAGGCCTCGGCGGACGGCGATGAACAAGTGGGTGGAGCTGAGCAGCGGCGACGCCGTCAGGAAAAGCGTGAAACAGAACAGAGACGCATTTTAGTCACAAAAGAGCCCAGAAAAACTTCCTTTATGAGAACAATCACAGGTCAGAGGTCACGGTGCTCTGTGAGTCGGAGTCCAGAGGAATGATGGGAATGTCACCAGGGGGGCCTGGGAAGGCGTCCAGTTTCCAGGATTTTATGCTGTGCAATCAGCCGCAGGCACGGGAGGAGGGGCTGCTGATTGGTCCGTTTGTGTGGAGCTGCGCTTTCAGGTCACGGCTGACGAAGCGCCATTTAAACACACTGACAGGAAGTGGGTCAGTGCAGCGGCGGCGTGAATGTGGGTTAATGTGAGCGAGTGCATGAAGGCCGGCGGCGCTAAAGAAGAAGAACACGCAGTCTGATTCTCTGCATCCACAGTACTGCTTTACTGCAGCTTGTACTGCGTTACTGCAGAATGTACTACGTTACTGCAGAATGTACTGCGTTACTGCAGAATGTACTGCGTTACTGCAGAATGTACTGCGTTACTGCAGAATGTACTGCGTTACTGCAGCTTGTACTGCGTTACTGCAGAATGTACTGCGTTACTGCAGAATGTACTGCGTTACTGCAGAAATTACTGCGTTACTGCAGAAATTACTGCGTTACTGCAGAATGTACTGCGTTACTGCAGAATGTACTGCGTTACTGCAGAAATTACTGCGTTACTGCAGCTTGTACTGCGTTACTGCAGAATGTACTGCGTTACTGCAGAATGTACTGCGTTACTGCAGCTTGTACTGCGTTACTGCAGAATGTACTACGTTACTGCAGAATGTACTGCGTTACTGCAGCTTGTACTGCGTTACTGCAGAAATTACTGCGTTACTGCAGAATGTACTGCGTTACTGCAGCTTGTACTGCATTACTGCAGAATGTACTGCTTTACTGCAGAATGTACTACGTTACTGCAGAATGTACTGCGTTACTGCAGCTTGTACTGCGTTACTGCAGAATGTACTGCGTTACTGCAGAATGTACTGCGTTACTGCAGCTTGTACTGCGTTACTGCAGAATGTACTGCGTTACTGCAGAATGTACTGCGTTACTGCAGAAATTACTGCGTTACTGCAGAATGTACTGCGTTACTGCAGAAATTACTGCGTTACTGCAGAAATTACTGCGTTACTGCAGAAATTACTGCGTTACTGCAGCTTGTACTGCGTTACTGCAGCTTGTACTGCGTTACTGCAGAATGTACTGCGTTACTGCAGCTTGTACTGCGTTACTGCAGAATGTACTGCGTTACTGCAGAATGTACTGCGTTACTGCAGAATGTACTGCATTACTGCAGAAATTACTGCGTTACTGCAGCTTGTACTGCGTTACTGCAGAATGTACTGCGTTACAATCCTTTGGTGTGAACAAAAGGTAAACAAAGATGTCTGAAACCGTTAACCCTGCTCTCCAATAACCAATCACGCTGTGCGGTACCTCACGTCACACGCTCCACACAGATGGAGAGGACACACGTTATACAAACGACGCTCACGTGTTATTAAAATATCGCTAACCAACTGAAACTGCGACTGAACTGTGCCGTGCGTTTGAACCTCCCTCCATCCAAGGAAACGTCCCGCTGTTCTCGAGCCAGCCGATACTCCAGCGTGTCCCAGGTCCACGCCGCGGCCTCCTCCACGGACACACCCGGCTGGAACACCTCACCGATGAGGCCACTTCCTGTGCTCCTTTTGGTGTGATGGAGCAGCACCTCTACTCGGAGCCCCGCCCAGCTGTCGCTGAGGGAGAACCATCCACCCCTTTTAGAAGCCTGTTTCTGTGATGTCACTCTCTCGCCCTTAAAAGAAACAACTGCTGAGTAAGATAGAAATAAAATAGAAATATTATCGTCTGTGCTTAGGGAAGTTCATTTGTTCCAGCAGCAAAATACAAACAAGAAATAAGAATTTAGAACATAAAAAAATGAGGCCAGATTAACAGATTTATGGCGTTTCTCACCATCGCTGCGCCATCTGGTGGCAGGTGGCTGCGTAACATTAGAATGCAACTATTTACTGTCATTGGATGAAAATGTAAACCACAAGATCAAATGACAACAGCAACACCTGCTCGTCTCGTCGATTAGTCGCACACATCCCTACGAAGCTGTTGCTCGTACGTCTACTGATTAATCAGAATCAGAATACTTTATTGATCCCTGAGGGAAATTATTTTTTTGTTACCCAAACCCAGTTGCTTGCTGCTGTGTGTGGGCGTGGCCACGCTGACGTGGCTAACAGCTACACGGCTACCGAGTACACGAAGGCTAAAAAATGTCCATCAGCATCTCCCGTGAACCTCCTACATGTTTCCATGACGATAAACTAAATAAACGCTCTCTGCCACCATCAGGCCACACTGAGAACTGCAGCAGCTTCACTGAGGTTTAACTGCCTTTATGTCCTCCTCTATCTGTGAAGGAGGCGCAGTCGAGTGTGTGTGTGTGTGTGTGTGTGTGTGTGTGTGTGTGTGTGTGTGTGTGTGTGTGTGTGTGTGTGTGTGTGAGAGGAAGACTGTAACTGGCTGCTGATTCAGCGGCTTCCAGACGAACAGTCAGCAGCACGACATGTTTATCTGGGTGCACACACACACACACACACACACAGACACACTAGCAGGTCCGGATCCGCCTCAACAACAAAGCTGTTTTGCTTTGATGAACTGATCCGACCAATAAGGCGTCAGCGGGTAGTTGTTCGTGGCTGCTCCTTTAATCTGCCGCAGGCTCCACAGCTGATCTCACACACACACAGACTCACACACACACAGACTCACACACACACAGACACATGTATAATCCCTGTGTGAGTGTGTGTGTGAGTCATCTAGCTGTGTGTGTGTGAGCTGTCCTGGCTCTGTGTTACAGCTCACTCGTTGATCTCAGGTCTGTTTCAGAGCAGCCGTCTGCACGTGCTCATTGGCTCTCTGTGGGCTCCACAGTGACTCTACCTGCCGCTCACGTCCGCTGCACCCTGGTGACCTCTTCAGGGTCAAGTTTAGGTGAACATGGAGCTTTTTATAAACACGGGTGACGTGTTGGGAAGCATGAGGTCCTGATGGGGTCTCTGTGGATCTGCTGGATGAAGGTTGAGCTCGGACGCACACAGTCACCAAACAGACGCACATCAGAGCTGCTCTGTTTATACAGGGGAGGTCAGGCAGGTCACGCTGCCTTCATGTCCTGTGGGAGAATTGAGTGCTCTGCAGTGTGACTGCAGGTGTGTGACCCACATTACAGAGTGTGTGTGTGAACGCTAAGGGTGGTGTGTGCGTGAGGGCGTGTTTATGGATCTCGAGTCTGCACAGCAGGTCTGACCGCCATCTTTAAACCTTCTCTGAAGCCACGCTGACACTGTGTGCGAGCTGTGGGCAACCGCTCCCACACAGGTACCATCCAATCAGAAGAAGAGCTGTTCACATGTGAGCACACAGGTGTGCCCTGAACACAAACCGCACAGACAAAAGTGTTTTCAGTGAACGCAGACAGAAGCTCAGCTGACAGAGCGGGCGTGAGTGAGGGGAATCAAACCTGCTGTTGCAGGTAACCGTGCACGGCACAGGTGCAGGGGGCGGGGCCACTGAGTCTCATTTATTTAACATGAACATAAAGAGAACCACGGCGGGGGGGGGGGGGTTGACATAAACAATGGTCTGAGATAGTCACAGGGAGGAAACACCTGCACAGGTGTCTCAGGACTGGCACCGCCCACTTACTGCAGCACGCTGACCATCTCTGTTCATCAGCTGACAGGAAACAAACCTGTTTACAGCAGGTGTGGTTTCCATGGCTACCTGTTCACAGGTTCTAGTAGTCTCCTCAGGATCATTGGCTGTGTCCCGATTCAGGGTCTGCAGCCTCAACGGTCCTCAAGGGCCGCGTGCTCAAAGACCGCTGAGGCCGGAAGTGCGAGGCTTGTGAAATGGGCGGTCTAGCCTCCGTCGCACTGCCCAGGTTGCCTAGCAACCATGATAGCTGGAAACGTGTGGTTGACAGAAATGAAGGAGAACATGTTTGTTCGTTTGTTTGTTTCTACACGAGCTTTGTGTGATTTAATGAGTATCTGAGGCTGAGACCACAGGACAGTAAAACATGATTGTTGGGCCTCATTTCTGTACTGAACAGTCGTTTAAGATTAGCTAGTAAATAACAATCAGCTGATGTTGTTCATGAGACTAAAGTCAGTGTAAATATGAGATGGCCAATATTATAGTTATTATATTAATCATTATTAGTTATTACAGCAGTGAGTTTGAACTCTCAAATCAAATCACTTCTATTGTCACATCACATGTGCAGGTTCACTGGTACATGTGAGTGACTCTGTGTCAAACACTGAGCTTCAGTAAAGATTCAAGTTGCAGCTATTTATGTCCTATCACCTTAAATCTTCACTCAAAGACACTCAAGTATCTGTGACAGTGTATATACAGATGTATCATATATAAGAGACAAATATTATTCGTTTAATATGTTGGTATTATTACATTTGGCTCTTTGCTTACATATCTGTGTAAAAAGGAAAATGTACGAGCTGTGATAACTGTGTCTGATAGAATGAAGAGTAGACTGATATATGAAATATTCCTTTATTGGGTGAGAAAATCAGACCATGTCATAACTGCTTTAAGTCATACAGAATAGATATCAGAGCCTTAAACAGGCTGACTTCTGCTAAATGGGTCAAACTGGGCAGAAAGTCTACAAACACATAACATCCTTATAGAATATGATGTAACACTATAGATCAACTTAGCTCAGAATATATAAAGCATATAAACAATTACAGCGATATGATGCAACAAACACAGCAGCTACTGATCCAAAATACTCAAAGCTTCATAGAACTGAAACAAACATTTATTTTTAGCTCCATTCTGCTGCTGATACATACTTTAGGTTTCTGAACATTAAACTTGTTGCTGCCTTTCATAGTGTGTAACTTGAAGGCCCTGAGTACTTTCTCCCACACTGAAAACACTGGATGATAACATTATTTGAACATTACCTAATAAGACTGATTGATGTTCAAGGGGTCTTCTTTCCCATAAGTTTGATTCTAATTCCTACCGCGGTGAAGTTAAATTGGGGTGAAATGTCATCATAAGAGCTTTGACTGACAGCTGCAGTCACGGAGAAACTTGCGTATCTCTGTTCGGGAATAGCAGATAGAGCGTAGGCTCTGAGAGGACGCCCAGCGTTTACGCTACGAAAACACGACCGAGTGTTTTAACCTGACAGCCTGAGGTGTTCTTCAATAAACTGGACTACCCGACAGAAGGACCCGAGGCCCCGCTGCACTTTTTCGGTAAGTTAAACGTGTTTGTAAGCTACTCCGTAACTACCGTCCTTAGCTAGCTCCTGAGACCTAGCTAGCTAAGATGAGCACTCGGCTGTCAGGGTTCGTTTAGCTGTGCAGGTGAATGAATTTACTAAAGAAATCAAGAGAAACGCCCCGAGCTGCTCAGTCACTAATTACTGTACTTTTATTACAAGTATTATACTGTAAAAGCAACAGGCTGCACCCTGCTGCAGCTCCTGTGCAGAGCTGAATATTAAATATGTGCAAACAACAGCATGTTTTCAGTCTCTTGCCACATCTGTAAAGACAATAACATTTTTTAAAAGCTTGTACTTCAGTAACTCCTCATTAATCAGGAACTATGGATTAAAGTACTGTAGTGTACTGTAGTACTGAAAAAAATGTAAGAGAAGAACAGTGTTGGGGAGTAACGGAATACATGTACCGCCGTTACGTATTTAAAATACAAAATATGAGTAACTGTATTCCGTTACAGTTACCGTTTAAAAGGTGGTATTTAGAATACAGTTACTTTGTTGAAATAAATGGATTACACGGCGGTACTTCCCTGTTTCATATTGTGGCGGGTCAGGACTGTTTGGGTTTTGTTTGACAGCTACGTTCTGTTGTTCCAGGTGGCAGCGTTACGGTTGCCATGGTTACAGGGTGACGCTCTCTCTGCGTGTTTCCTGGGTGAGAGAGCGACTTTTTGCTGTTGTTGTTGTGCTAAGCTAACAGGCAGAATGCTACAGGTATAGCTCTAAAGAATGTAGCATCATGGGCAGTGTAGTCCGTGCTGCAGGGAGAATGGACTGCCATACCCGTTATGTGTCTGTGAGCGAGGGAGGGAGAAAAAGGAAAAGTAGGAGCTGTCATCGAGCAAAAACGGGAGCTGGAAGCATGTAAATATAATAATAACCACTGCAGCCAAGAAGAGAGCCTGACGAGCCCAGCTGTAAGTAAGCTATTAAGACTCGACTGTACACCGTGTTCGTGTTTTCCTCCAAAAACAATAAGTTCTGTTGGAGCAGCCTTTCAACGCCTCTCTCTGTCTCTGCTAGCAAAGTTGACCCAGACAACAAAGTAAAGCTAGTTTTCAGCTACGAGCCGACACAGAACCCACCGTATTAGCCAGAGGTCCCTTTACTACGGTTCGGAGCCGCGGACCTTCAGTAACAGTAATAAATCACAGCAATAGCACATTCATGTAGTTGTAAACAGCATGATAATATATTAAGTAATCCAAAGTATTCGGAATACGTTACTCTCATTGAGTAACGTAACGGAATACGTTACAGAATACATTTTGGGGCATGTATTCTGTATTCTGTAATGGAATACATTTTAAAAGTAACCTTCCCAACACTGGAGAAGAACTTCAGATCCTGAGTGTGTGAGGACAGAAGAATCAGCTTTATTTCAATATTGAGGGATAAAATTTATATCTGAGTTTGATGGTTCTGTTGTCTTTGTGATTACAGGAGCTGCCCTCGGGTTCAGACCTCAGCACCACCCAGTGACAGCAGACAGATCATTCAACATGTTCACATGTTAACTGCAAAATGAACTGATGGAAACAGTACAAAGGTTAAAGTACCACACGTGCTGTAGTGAAAGCTGCAGCTGTTTTATTGATAAAGTTAAAGACAAAAAAACAAAAGGATTAATCACTCATGTAACTGTGTCACTATATATCAGCATTAACAGGACCTCAGTTTGGTGTTTCACAAAGCTGCTGATCTCAGACCTGCACAGCTTCCGTTTTAAACACTTGATGTACTCAGCTGCACGAAGAGCATATGAGATTTTCTCTAACACAATTAAATAAAACCTGATGAAGGTCAAAGGTCATCACTTGTATGTTGAACTACAAACTTGTCATCTGGAATTCTTTCAGTTTTTTGCAGATAGTGTGTTATTTACCATAAAGTGATTCAGAGTTATTCATACCAGAGTAACCAGAGAGGATCACATATTTTTAAATATATAACTTTCTACAGGACCGAATATAATATCTTTATGTAAAAGTCCGGAGCCTCTGGGGAGTATCTGAGTATTTATTACATTACACAAAGCAAAGGTCTCATCACAGTGTTGATGAAATGCTGGGTTTATCCATCTCCTGGGGCGGGCCTACGGAGGAGTGCTGAAGATTTCCCTGTGAGGGAGCTGCTGGTGAAGATCATGAGTCCTGCTTGATCAATGCCATGAGCTTCAGTCTTCCTGGTGTTTCTTAAATGATGCCTCTTACAGCGGGTCAACAGAACTTATGGCACAGGACAGCTGTGATGAAAGAAAAGGAAGAAGTTTCTCTAAACCTCTGGACCCAGAAACCCAGCTTGGTCCTGATGGTCTCCCTCACTAGTTTCTCTCCAGGGTGAATGTAGCTGTTGATATAATATGGACTCTATTATTAAATAAAAAGAACAAATTAGACTACACTACTGAAACGTTCTGCTGATGTTTTTAAAGTTTCCATGTTACCAGGCTGTAGAGATTTAAACAGTTTTAGATCCATTACACTCAGTCTTATGTTAAAATCTCAAAGGACAGCATTATATTTTTGATATTAACAGTAACTCTGGGCCTCTGTGGAGTGTGCAGCTGATCTCATCGCTGTCTAAAAATGGATAAAAAAAACATAAGTGTTGAAGACTATTAAGAGTAGCAGGTGTGTAGCATCGCTAACTAGCTAGCAACAAGCCTCCAACACAGTGCGTATGCTAGCGGCTAATCTAACTAACGAATTAACAACAGAGTGATTTTAGAACTATAAGATGATGAGCTGTGTGTCTTTTTTATAACAGTGACGTGGTTGTATTTACCTTAATTAAACGAGTCGTCAGTCGCGGTAAACCAGCAAAAAAACCCGAGCAGCCGGGCTACGTAAAAAGTGTAGGGGGGCGTGTTTGCGGTCACGTCCAGCTGGTGTGTGGGCGGGAACGTTACACAGTCGCTCCACCTCAAGTCACTACTGCGCAGACTCTGGCTCCAAATTTGGAAGATGGCAGCCTCCACAAGCGGGGTATTTTGGCTTCATTTTTGCACAATGGTAGGAAGCGGGGTCGCGTCGTCCATGTTTTCTACAGTCAATGGTCTGGATGTTTTCAGTGGGAGAAACGTTTCGTCACTTATCCAGGTGACTTCTTCAGTCTCAGCTGACTGCAGGTTTCCCCAATCTTATAAACAGGACATTTGCATAATGACATTGTTCCTTCAGTGGGCTGGTTTCAATAGTCCATCCTATTGCCCCATCCTCGGGCAATCCGGTCGTTAAGTCTGATGTCACTAGCCGTGTCTGGGCCTAAACTCTGCTGCAGGTCCATATATCAAACGATCACTGTGGCATTACTGAGAGTAGAAAAACTATCTAAAGTCTTTCATCTTTAATAAAATGATCAGCGTTCTGCTACCAGGTGTAACAATTGAGTTTAACATCCAGGCATCCATGAAAACGGAATTTATGACATTTAACGGAGTTAGAAGTTAGCAGGAAGTTAGCTCGCTAGCTTCTATCTAAATACAATATAGCATGTCCTGACTGCAGGTTTTGGAAACAAATTCAAACGTACAGCTCTGTTATCACTTCCAACATAAATGAAGACAGAAAACTAAACAGCAGTGACGTTTGTAGGGTTACTGAAGTTTGGCTAGCTGGTATATAATGATGTGCTACGTGACCGCTAGCGACACAGCTATGTTAGCATAGCATAAACAAGCTAACTTTTTTTCACTCGATAAAAGCTAACGTGAGTGTTCTCGGTGGTCAGGAACAAATGTAATCGCATGGCAGGATGCTGTAAAAGGACCAAACTTCAGCAGGAGAACAACTGAGATAATCCATCCACAATACGAGGTTAGTCATTCATATACTGCTGCATGGGCTGGGCTGTAGTTACATCCTAAGGGTTTAAAAACTGAGCTTAAATAAATGATTAGCGGTAATAAAAGCCGAGGGAGGTCAACAGTGATCACTGACTGTTTTAGGAGCTTTTTGAGATTAAATAGAAGAAAATACAAAACATTAAACATGTTAACAACACAAAAGCATATTAAACGCAGACTACTTTAGGCCCGGAAGTAGGATTCGTCACATCACCACTTAACAACCGGATAGGATGGACATTTTCCTCCATCCTATTGAAGGAAAACCGTCCCAGGTCTTTTATTTTGGAAACCAGACAACTTTCTCTGCCTTCCTGTGAATGAGTGTTTTGATCATGTTACCTGGCCGTGTGATTGCAGGTGTGTGGTCGTGCTGCTGAATCCACGGAAGAACAAACAGCATCACATCTTCAACAGCTCCAGGTAAGACTCAGCCAATCAGATCACACTTCTTGTCTGCTTCTGTAAGGAAAACATGGAATAAAGACCGTTTCCTGTTACAGGAAGGCAATCACGACGCTGGCATTTTCGCCAGACGGGAAGTATGTGGTCACAGGAGAGGTGAGCATGCGACGACAGCGCTCAGGTGCTCACCTGGTGCCTCAGGTGAGAGATGATGCTTATTTTTTTCCTTCTTGTCACCTCAGAGTGGTCACATGCCGGCGGTCCGGGTCTGGGAGGTATCAGAGTGCATTCAGGTGTGCGAGCTGCAGGAACATAAATATGGCATTGCGTGCGTGGCGTTCTCTCCAAATGGGAAGTACATTGTCAGCGTGGGCTACCAGCACGACATGGTGGTCAACGTATGGAACTGGAAGGTGACGGAGGCGTGGCCGAGTGCACCTGATGATGCCACCTGAGAAAAGGTCTTCGTGCTCACCTGCTGCTGTCTGTCCGTTTCAGAAAAACGTAGTCGTGGCGTCCAATAAGGTGTCCAGCAAAGTGACCGCCGTCTCCTTCTCGGATGACAGCTCCTACTTCGTTACCGCTGGAAACCGACACGTCAAGTTCTGGTACCTGGACCACGCCAAGACCTGCAAGGTTCCCGCGTGACCGCCCACCTAAAGATTGATCGGCTGGGACTTCCTGTGCGGTTACTGATGGTTTCTGTGTCTGCAGGTGAACGCCACCGTGCCCTTGCTCGGGCGCTCGGGACTGCTCGGCGAGCTGAGGAATAACTTCTTCAGTGATGTGGCGTGTGGGCGGGGCAGACAAGCCGCCTCCACCTTCTGCATCACCTCCTCCGGCCTGCTGTGCGAGTTCAACGACCGGCGGCTCCTCGACAAGTGGGTGGAGTTAAGGGTGAGTGCGTGCGGCCTGATAGCAGGCGTCTACACAGTGGTCACGTGATGTTTCTGCTCTAACGCTCTGCTTCCTCCTCTGCTTCCTGCGCAGAGGGTCGACTCTGTCGCCGTAAGTCCTCGTCCCACCTCAGCCCGCCGCGAATACATCCCACACACGCACGCCGCCACAAACGTGTTTACGTTGTTTCATTTCAAACTCTGCCCTCCATCACAGCTCCTCCCACCACACCAGCTGACTGTGACATCATTATTAATCACAATGTTCATTTGCTATCGATCCTCTCTGACACGGCGCCGTGGCGGCTGAACGGCGAGGAGCGATTTTTACAGCAAAAAAACGTTTCTGGTGACAAAGATCAGACACACCCACTCCCTTCATCTCACCCTCATTGGTCAATTTCAAACCAGGTCCACGTTTAACGACCTCATGGCTGTAACATCACCACGCCCACTCTGGCACGTCACCCTCGCCATCGCAGCGCCGTCCTGCAGTAGTGTCAGCACTTTAGCATTGTACTGCAGTATTACTGCATTCTGTCACCGCTCAGGTGCAGGTGCGTGTACTTACCTGTCCGTGTGTCCTCAGACGGCTCAGGCCACCTGTCTGTGCGTCACTGACGACTTCATCTTCTGCGGCTGCTCCGATGGGACGGTTCGAGCCTTCAGCCCCGCCAACCTGCACTTCCTGTGCACCCTGCCCCGCCCACACTGCCTTGGCGTTGATGTCGCCAGTATGGTGGAAGCCAGGTAACACACACCTGTACCTTATTTTACTACAGCTCACTGTAGTCAGTATGTAGCCCCACTATAGTGCCCGTAGTAGTCGTCACTGAGAACGCCGTCGCCATGTTTAGCTGACAAACGCGTGTCAGAGGTCACGTGTCGCCAGTCTGCACGTCTTTGTTTAAACACAGAACAGGAAACCTGGTTTTTACTCACAGCTGATCGTGGAAACAGTTTCCATGGAAACCGCAGCTCTCATTGTTCTTCCTCTTTGTCTTCGTCAGTCAGCTGTTCTCCTGCAGGCCGGAGTCTCGTTACCCGGACACCGTGGCGGTGACCTACGACCCCGCCAATCGCTGGCTGTCATGTGTCTACAACGACCACAGCGTTTATGTTTGGGACATCCGCGACCTCCGTGACCCCTGCAAGGCGGGAAAACTTTACTCCGCCCTCTATCACTCATCCTGCGTGTGGAGCCTGGAGGTCAGTGTGCTGGTTTTACTGATGTTATGGGGCCTTGCTCATACACTGAACCCGTGGGGGGGTAACAGCGTCATCGATGTCTGTGTTTGTGATGTTCTGTGTGGTTCTCAGACCGTCAGCAGCTCCAGACTCGGCTGCTCGTTGTGTAGTTTTGTGTCGGACGTGCTCATAATGCCAAACAAAACGAGTGTGCGACGTCACAAACAGGGCGCAGCCCGGCCGCGGTCACGCCCTCCCGACAGGTTAAAGTTTATAGACGTGTGTCGTGAAGCTCAGCGTCTGAGGGGAAACAGGTGTGCTGCACAGGTGTGAGCTCTAACTGCGGTAAAGTTTTACACTCTGAGCTCTGTGAGTAAATCCTCCACCAGGCGAGGATTACTCTGCCTCCAGCTGTGCCGCCTCCACCCAACAGCAGGACCCAGAGTCCAAACGCTGGGTTACTGTGCGTACAGTCTGCTGACCTGTGTCTCACCTGTAACTGTTGTGCAGGTGTCCCCCGAGGGTGGAGGAGAAAAAGGAGGAGGTGGTAAAACGTGCCTTCCCCGCGGCTCCTTCCTGTCCTGCTCCTCAGATAACACCATCCGACTGTGGAGCATTGACGGGCACAGCGCCCCCCACAGGAACATCCTGAGCAACGTAGGACAGCACGCACCGGCACATCGTACACCTACACCTGTGCTACACTGACCTGTGGCCTCCGTCCCCGCAGGACCTGCAGAAGGTCGTGTACGTGGACGACAACGTAACGGGCCTCCTGGACACGGAGAGCGTCAGCATTGCTGCGGGTACAGAGAAGGCGGGGTCATCGGTGACGGAGGGGCAGCAGGTGGACCAGAGCAGGGCGGGCATTAGGACCCTGAGAGTCAGCCCCGATGGACATCACCTGGCCTCTGGAGATCGCACGGGGATCCTCAGGTGAGTGGAGGTGGGCAGGTCGCCGCGGAAATGGTGCGTGTGCGTCGGTGTGACGTTGGTGTGACGTCGGTGTGTTTTAGGATCCACGACCTGGACGACATGGAGGAAATTCTGAACGTTCAGGCTCACGACTCCGACATCCTCTGCCTCGAGTTCTCCAAACCGGACACAGGTGAGCAACCATCCCAGACCAGTGCGGGAACACAACGCAGCGCCGGAAACAGTTTAAATATATCCTAAAGAAAAGATATAAATACTTTAAAGATGTTTTCACTCTGTGAAACTAACGCTGTGCTATAAACCCAACATCCGTTTTTATTCCCTGATAGAAAACTAAAATATTCCATCACCGCTCTTATTTTGAAATGGGTTTTAGTCATAGCTTTATTTTGAAAAATGTTCTTTGCCTTCAAGCCTTGAATGTACAGACAACGATTACCTTAAAGAAGGGGTTCAAACTCCAGGCCTCGAGGGCCGGGGTCCTGCAGGTTTTAGATCTCACCCTGGGTCAACACACCTGAGTCCAGCCTCTGGACACGAGGTCATTCAGAGGTCATTCAGAGGTCATTCAGAGGTCATTCAGCCATTTAAATCAGCTGTGGTGAATCAGGGACGCGTCTGCAGGACACCGGCACTCGAGGCCTGGAGATGGAGATGGACACCCCCTGCCTTAAAGGGAGGAAGCGTTACGATACCTGACATTACCCCGCCCCTCCCCCTGCTGGTCTGACTTGATTTTGAAGGTCAGAGGTCAGTCTTACAGATTAGTTGTCCTCTGACTCGAGGTCCTTTGTTTCTCTTCCTCTTGGAAAACAAAAAGCTCGTCCTTTTTGCTGAGTCGACGTCTCTCTACAGGAAGTGATGTCACTGGAGCTTGTTAAATTGGTATGTGTGTAATTATGTGTTTCTGTGGTTGTGAGCGTTCCTTACAGCCGGCTCTGTCTGTGGTTTCCGGTCATTTTGGACCGTTGGTGTCCCCGCAGAGAGAATTTCCTGTGTTCCACCACATAAACCTGCAACATCCAACTAGCAAGACTGACCTCAGATTTCCAAAATAAAAGTACTTGTGTTTCTGTAAATTGGCCCTTATTTTCAGGACGTGTAAAGGTGAGGTCATTTTGCTGTGTCTTTGGTTTTACACGGTTTTCTGTTTTGTGTGAAAGGACGCTCTAACGTTATAGAGAGAGTTTTATCTGTGAGAAGAGCTGCTGACATAAGCTAATGTAGTTAAAGTCAGCGTGTGCTTCCATGATTTACACCCACACGGTGCTCGTTATCACTGACTTTACCATCGCGAGCGGCTAAAAGCAGACGCTAACGCGGCGCAGTGGTGGCCGCAGCGTATGCGTTATTTTTGTGCCACTATTCTGAGCGCACGTAAAAAAAAAATTTGCAGGTGCACACACGTACACACACAATGTGTTGCTCGCGCTCTCAACATTTCTGCCCGTGCGCGCTCAACTCTTTCTCTACACCGTTATATTTGTGCCACAAAACCAGCCAATCACAGACTTGGATGCAAAAAAATCTGAGAAAATCAAAAAAAAGGGTTGAGCGCGCACGGGCAGAAACGTCGAGAGCGCGAGCAACACACTGTGAGCGAGCGCAAATGCAAAAACTGAGCGAGAGGGGCTGCTGTTGTGTGTGTGTGCGTGTGTGTGTGCGCGTGTGCGTGTGTGTGTGCGTGTGTGTGTGCGTGTGTGTGGATAATAGCAAACACTGAAATACAGTTTTTGCACGCAGCAATGAATTCTGTTCACTCAAATTCAG
Source organism: Neolamprologus brichardi (assembly GCF_056152115.1). Lineage (NCBI taxonomy): Eukaryota > Metazoa > Chordata > Actinopteri > Cichliformes > Cichlidae > Neolamprologus > Neolamprologus brichardi. Next base: position 264,778 of record NC_142122.1, read on the forward strand.
CTTTTCTTCGCTCAAAATAAATTTCTCCTCAGAATGCAACACTTGTACCTGCAAACTTTTTTTACGTGCTCAGAATAGCGGCACAAAAATAACGCCAGACCAGCGCCGTGCTGGCCTTCAGACATGTTTTCATCTTCCTCCAGAGGTTCATTGGATTATTGGAGTCACACAGATGAAGCCACAGCTGTGTGTGTGTGTGCGTGTGTGTGTGCACCCGCCTTTGCGGTTTGTGGGGACTCTATTTTTGACTGCAGCGAGGCATTGGGGCAGGGGGCGGGGCTCTTTTGTGCTTTGAGTCAGCTGACTACAGCAGGTCCTTTTAACACTGAGATAAGTATCAGCGTGGAAATGTTCACTCAGACTTCCTATTGGCTCGTGTGATGTGATGTCAGACAAGGAGAAGCGCAGGTTAGCGATAAAGGGCCAGCGTTTCCCTCAGCTTTGTCTTGTAGGCGTTACGGCGATCAGACGTTCACCGCTGTGACGCTTCAGGGCGTTTAAAGAGAACGTTTGTCCAACCACATTTACGCGTCTCTCTCAGGTCTCCAGTTATTAGCCACGGCCGGCCGGGACCGTCTGATCCACGTCCTGGATGTGGGCAGAGATTACAGCCTGGTTCAGACTCTGGATGAGCACTCGTCCTCCATCACTGCCGTCAGATTTGCTGGTACTGTCTGACCTTTGACCTCTTTTACCCTCTACCGCTTGCTTCTGTAAGTTTGCTGCTAGCGTCTAACCTGTGACGTTCTTCTTCCTGTCTGTCAGCCAATGAGGGGAAGGTGAGGATGATCAGCTGCGGCGCCGATAAGAGCGTCTACTTTCGCACGGCTCAGCAGGTGAGACCGAGGCCCGTGTGAGTACACATTAGTACTTCTGAACATATTAATAGTACCTGTAGCGGAGTAATAGTACTGCGAGTGTCGTGCTCGTGGCGCCGTCACTGATCCGAGGTCAGCTCTCGCACAGTTTTCGTTCACGTGTTTCCAGGTGAAGTGATGTAAAAAAACTCCTTCTGGTACTTCGTGGTCATGTGGTGCTTCCTCTTCTCTCTGCTCCTCCTCAGACAGGGGAGGGGTTGGAGTTCACGCGGACGCATCACGCCGTCAGGAAGACGACGCTGTACGACATGGACGTCGAGCCGACCGGGACGTACGCAGCAGTGGGCTGTCAGGACCGCAGCATCAGGTAACGTCCGACCAATGAAAGGCTCTGACCAACTACAACTCCCATGATGCAGTCTGCCTGCAGGCGTGCAGTCAGTGATCAGCAGAAGCCGTTTCAAAGCTGGAACTGAAAAGTGACCTGCAATCAGCCAATGAGACGCAGGATGAGCCTGGACTTTAATCCACCTTCAGCTCAGATCAGTCAGATTACCCAGCAGCCCGTGGGAGTGCAGGATTAACCTCCTCCTCCTCTCTGGGTTCTTCCTTCCTTCTGTATGTTTACAGCACCTTCCAAAGTATTTCACATTAAAAGCAGCAAACCCAGAGAAAACAAATGACTTTCACATTAAAAGCCCCACTTTTGGGGGAAAGGCTTCATGTATTGATTATCTATCAGTGGGGACGATCCGACGAGTCATGCTGCCCCCTGCTGGTTACAGCTTCAATGTGATTGGCCCAGTAAGCAGCTGGTGTTTCCTGTTCCTGTGAATGGTTTTGATGGAATTAGTCCAAACGGAGGCGTTTCTCAGCTTCCAGCTGGTTTTCTGAACCTACCTGCGCGTTGAGGATGTAAACACAAACACACACGGGTGTATCACATGTTTGTTTGGATTTAAACCTTTACTGGCGCTCCCACTCACTGCCATGCAAACTTCCGGCAGCTTCCTTCCTGCTTTAAGGTGCGTTGCTGCCACCTTATGGCTGTAAGTGTCATTACATCCAGGAAGTAGTTTTATTTTTCTGGTGAGGTCTGTGGCAGCTTCATCCCCTCACTTCCTGTCTGTGGATCATTTTTTGAGTTTGTCTGTAAACACTGCTGCCGATGATGACGATGATGGCGGCGTGCTGTGTCTCACCCTGCAGGATCTTTAACATCAGTAACGGGAAACAGAAGAAGCTCTACAAAGGCTCTCAGGGCGAAGACGGGACGCTCATTAAGGTCAGAACGGTGTGGGTACCATGATGGTGTTTCCATGGGAACAGGGACATACAGTAACCGACTCCTCCTGCGTCCTCAGGTGCAGATAGACCCGTCGGGGCTCTTCATCGCCACCTCCTGCTCAGACAAGAACATTGGCATCTTCGACCTGTACTCGGGAGAGTGCGTGGCCACCATGTTCGGACACTCGGGTCAGTCGGCGTCAGTTACAGACACGAGTGATGACAGCAGAGCCAGTTCCTTCAAAGCTTTATTTAAAACCAGAGCTTTTACACACGGCTGTGATTCCAGTAAATTATTTCAAATGTGGCCCTTTTCCTTCCTGTTCCAGAGATCATAACGGGGTTAAAGTTCAGCAATGACTGCAGACACCTGATCACCGTGTCAGGAGACAGGTACGCCTCACCTGAACCCCCCGCACCCACCCACAGCCCTCCACACCTTTATTAACTCTCTGGATTTGTTCAAAATCACGACTCTTTCAGCTTGTTCGTGGCCACCAACAGATTATGTCTGTAAATTTTATTATTTTTATGTTTTTTTGCCATTTTTTCTGCATAAAGCTTTTAAGTAACTTCAGTTCTTTTCATAAATATAAAATAATTATTACTTTTTAACCCTTTGAACACCAGTTTGTTTGTCCACTGCACTAGCTGGAAGACAACCTCAATTTTCACAATTTTATATAATTGCATTGCTACTGAAATTTCTTCTTGTGTTATTAACAGTAGAGTCTGGGGCGTGTAATTGATTCACATCAACATTGATCATCAGCATTGTTATTTATGTGCAGGGAGAGCAAAAACATAAAAACTCCCAGATCATACAGGCAGTGCTTGCAGCAGTGATGACCTTCTTGCCATACTGCCAGAATAAATGATCTGGAAGCTGTTAGGCTGACTTACAGCAGTAGCTCTGTCTGCACCTGCAGAAACTCCTGTTGTTGTTTGTGCTGTAGCTGCAGGTTTGAACTCTGCAAAATGTCCTGTGATTGTTTTTGTTTTAGTTTCTAGAGTTTATATTTTGGGTATGGTATCCACAGGAATTCACTGCAGCCCATGTAATGTTTGATGCGTCATTATTTATTCCAGTCTATCTTGCAAATACATGTTTGTGCTGCAATGTCAGGCACAAACACAAACTATTAGATTCTTAAGATCAAACCTGTGTCAAAATTGTTTCATTATTTTGGTCCATTGGAGTGTGGTCAGCCATCAAAGGCCGCTACTAGAAACTCTGAATATTACATGAAATCGCTTGATTGGCCAAAAATGGGTAAATGATGTAATTTGGTAAAAAACATTAAAAACTACAATTTTGATGTGTTGAGTTTAGAATGAAAGCAAATTTACCTAAAGCATGATATAGTACTGCCAGTAACAAGGACTCAATAAAGGTGGTTATAATGGTTTCAACTGGCCAGAAATGGCCACGATCGAGTCAAGAGGAACAGTTTTGTCATTAGTGAATATTATTGACATTATTCAGGAGCTGATGTTGAAAATTAAAACATCTTAAAAAAATACCTTTGGGAAGTTTCCATTAACAGAACAAAGATGGCTGAAAAAAGAAAAGTGAGATAGAGCCCAGAGGGTTGATCCACGTGTGTGTGGACGGGTACTAACAGTAATCGGTAGTTTACTAAACTCGTGGGGACCAAAATCCCGGTTGAGACTCAAAATGTGGTTTTAGTGTCAGGGTCACAATTAGGTTATGGTTATGTTTAGGGTCAGGGGTCAGCGGCTAGGGAAAGCATTATGTCAATGAGGTGTCCCCACAAGGATATAAATACACACGTGTGTGTGTGTGTGTGTGTGTGTAGCTGTGTCTTCGTGTGGCGTCTGAGTCCAGAGCTCACCATCAGGATGAGGCAGCGTCTCGCTGACCTTCGACCCCCCTGCAGCAATCCCAGTTCCCAGAGTGCACCTCAGCAGAGAGCCGTGAAGCTCAGGTAAACGTGATGATGATGTTCAAACCAAACTCTGCGATCAAATGCATCCATGAAAACAAAAAAACCTGACCCACAGTCAGCCTGATTTAAAATAAAATAACCTGCAGTGACCTCTGTGACCTCTGTCCTGAATCCTGGTGGGAGGTCACATGGTCTCTGCGTGCTGACTTGAACTTAAGTGTTTGTGCGGCAGGGAGGCGTCAACGACTCCTGTGGTCACCATGTTGTCTGACAGTGACAAGGAGGAGGAGGAGGGGGAGGAGCTTGGCTGTCCATACGCGGACACAGCAGGAAATGTGCAACAGGAAACAGGTGTGTTAGAAACTGACTCGATGGATTCGTCAGAGGTCAGGTGACCTTTAACCTGCACTGACAACGTTTCTTGTTTCTTCCCCTCAGAGGCGTCTGATGAGGTGTACAGCAGCAGGAAGGTTGGTGCATGTGACCTTTGACCTTTAACTGATTATTTCATTCTGTTTCAATGTTGGGATGAAACAGCTCATTAAACGGTTTTTACCTGAAGGGGGCGCTCTAGCAGCTGTTTCTCAAGTACGTGAGTCCTCGTGACAGAGAGTTGTTGTTTTTTTATATTTGTAGTTTTTATTGGTGATCTTGTACAAAGAACTTTACAACAATAGCCAACAGCCAATTTCTCAGAACTGTAGTAAGATGTAAGTAATAGTTCGCAGTTGTATTTCTAGTTTATTCTTATGATAATGTCACCCTGGTTGGGTGTATCAAAAGCATCTTAGCATCACTTCTGCCTTGTTAAGCTTGTTCTCTCGGCACACCTCCTTCCAGATCTTAAAAGTTGATTTTATCCAGGGATCATCAGGATCTTTCAAATGTGACTTTAGTTTACTGCTACCACGGCCTGGATCGGAGGGCCATCAGTAGCTCGTTCTTCTGTCTTTCCACCGAGATTTAAACAAAGAATCACATAAACAAACTCCTGGCTGTAGCCGGGCAGAATAATAATAGTCCTTCAGACGTGGTAAGTATTGACCCTGTCCTTTGGTGATTGTACTGTACTGGGTTTTTTCCCAACCATAAATAGCGGGAAACTATTTGTCCCATTCCACAAATTGTTGTTTGGGGATTTCAGTGGGGAGAGTTTGGAAAAGATAAACTGGTCGATCGTTATTGATTCTATCCTGTTCATCAGGCCCAAAGCTCCACCTCCTTAAATCCGACTTCAGATAAAAAGATACTTTAAAAAAAAAGTATCTTAAGCACATCGGCAAAATTATCTTTTACATATTTATGTCTAATAAGCTCTATGACAGAAACAAGCTTAAGCTCCTCTAATGAACATGGCAGTAAAAACAGCTGCTGCGTTTGAACTGAACTAATATTTAAAATATGATCTGATGATGTAACCCACGCAGATATTTGAAGGGCTTCTGTTTGTGACTCAGCAGGATGGGGGCTTATCTGGGGCGCGACTCCCTCGCCGGCGCTGGTCCAGGAGGAAGTGCGACGCTGACGGGGTTCTGATGGTGAAGTCCATGTTGGACCTGAGACTGCTGGACTCTTTGTGCCCCGACAAGCAGGAGGAGGTCAGGACACTCAGACACTATTCAAAGAAACACCCGCAAGTGATTAACTGGCATTAATGGTCCTGTTTATTCTGTGAAGACACGCCCACTTGATGTTAGCCACTCCCACTGCAGCAAGATGAGGAAGGGTCAAGGTGCGGAGGAGCTTCACAGGACCAATCAGGAGCTTGGGAGCACCATCAGCCTGCAGGTTTGTGTATGTGCGGGAGGGGCGGGGCGCAGCGAGGGAGGGGCGGGGCGCAGCGAGGGAGGGGCGGGGCGCAGCGAGGCTGCTGGTAAAAATTAATAAGCCCCTCCCCTTGCCTCACACCCTGTCTCCCTCCCTCACACAGTCACACACTTCCTGTCTAACATTAACACTGCGATGCATTCAGTATCTTGCGCAGTGATACTTGGCGTGCAGACTGGGATTGAGCCGCTGCCCTTGCAGTCGGCGTGTGAGCTGCTCTGTGAGCTACAGCCGACCCTCAGTGGTTGGAGTAACAGCAGGAAGTCCTTCGTGGGTTTGATGCTGCTTTGTGGCTCCAGCTCTGATGGAGCTGAACCTCACTGAGATGTGTGATGTCATCCTGTACGCACAGGTACACAGACCAGAGTTTATCCTCCTGTCCAATCAGAGCGCAGACAGAGAGAACCCAGTGCTGTATCCGGACCAATGGGAGGACAGAGTGAGCCTGGCAGGCAGGTAGGACTGCTTCCTGTCCTGAGAATTCACAGATGACGTTAACTTTTACCAGCAAATAAGCCCCTCCCCCTGCTGTCAGTGAGTTCCAGGTGAAGGAGGCGTGTCCTGCTGCTGAAGGTGCACGGCCGGACAAACCGAGTCCCGACAGCGGCTGCTCGCTGGGATTCAGCTCCAGACTGTCGAGTCCCGGCAGACCTGCAGGATACGGTGAGATGCACTCACCTGTGAGCTGCCTCGCTGCTGCTTCCTCTCACCTGTCTTTATCAGCCCAACCCTCTTCTTCTTCTGCCCGTCAGACTCGGAGCCCACAGAGCTTCTCAGCATGGACGGAAACTCCTCTGAGCTGGAGGACGAGGAAGACAGAGGACCAGGTGGCGGGGAGTGCAGGAAAGCCGTACCCCAGACTCCCGACCAGGAGGCGTTCCTGAAGGAGCACTTTGTGACGCTCGCTGACCTTTCTGCCTCAGGTAGCAACTGATTTCAGCATTTTTCCTCCCAGCGACAGGAAATCACAGCAGACTCACCTACACCTGAACATGTGACCTGTGTGTTGACAGGAAGTCCGAGCAGAGCGTCTCACAGCTCCAGTGAGAGTCTGAGCATCTCGTCCAGGTTCCTCACCCAGAGCACAGCCACGAGGTAGGATCACCGTCACACACAGATCAATAATTACACATAGATCAATAATTACACACACACACACATTCAAACCAAACTTTATTGAAAAACAGCTTCCTGAAGCAGACGTGCAGCTCAGCTGTGGGACAGGAGAACATTTGTAGCCACAGTGGGGCCTGAACGCCGACTCTGTGGGGTCTCCAGCTGCTCTGATCCCCACGCACACGTGTGGTGCATCACTCAGACCTTTTCTTTTCTCGCTCTCTCAGCCGGACCGTGCTGCCCCTCCCATCTCGGACCTCGGGGGCTGGCGCGGGGGAGCCAAAGACTCGTCCGCTGGTCTCCGAGGTCCGACCTCTGATGGAAGAGAGCCAGAGGCAGGACGGGAAGGTGTCGTGGACCCAGGACCAAACCCAAACACAGAACCAGGCTCAGGCCACCTCGTTTCAGGACCAAGCCCAGCCTCCTCATGGTTCAAACCAGCTCCGCATCCTAGAGGAGGAGACCCCCTCCCAGCAGGTCCACCGGCCCTCCCCGCTCAAGAAGAAGGTCCAAACTGCAGCGGAGTGCAGGAGGAACCAGGGACCGACAGCCCGGGCTGCTGCCTCCCATCTGAACTCTGCTGGACTTCGAAAGGCTCAGTCGGTCCACAGCCTGCTGCCTGACACAGGTAACACTCAGCTCACCACACAAACAGGTAAACAGACTGTGGACCCAAGCAGCTGCACACACCTGAGTACGAGCGCTCACCTGGACATAAAGAAGTTAAATTAAAGCTAGCAGGCTAACCACGCCCACGTTGGCTGTGACTGTAGAAATTAAATGTTAGTCTTTGATTTGAGCCAGTAAAACCAACACTGATATAAGTTAGCACTGTGGCTCTGTTAGCTTCATTTATGCCACATGTGTCAAAGTCAAGGCCACATCTGGCCCGGCGATATGAGGCGCTAATAATATACAAACTACAGATCCCATAATGCAGCGCTGCAGCCTCCTTGGCTAGGCTAACTGGGAACAATCCCGTCAATCAAGTCAAACTTTGTTATTGAAGCTCGCCGCTCACAGTGGTGGAGAGAAAGCAGAGCCTTTCAGCGCCGGTGGGAGACTGAACATATGTTTACAGACATGCTGGTGAAGCCGTGAGTCTTATTAGTGGAGCTGATGTGGCTGTAATGAAGGAATTTAATTTAAGACGACACTACGAGACAAAACGTCAGGATAGTCTGTGAAGGTTCTCAGTCATCCAGGTCCTCGTAGTCTAAGGAGCTTGCAAAGAAAAGCGTCTGGACTTCTTTAAGTTGCTTGAAGACGTTTCACCTTCATCAGAGAGGCTTCTTCAGTTCTAAGGTCAAATGGTGGAGAGTCCCAGATATAAACCTAGTGGGAGTGTCCCCCCACAGAGGGACAAAAGGACCCCCTGATGATCCTCTAATCGCCTGAGCCAAGGTGTGGAACTGGGTGTGGGTCCCAATCAGCCAGAGTTTCGGGTGAGTTCATTGTGAAACCTGGCCCCACCTTATCATGTGATTTCCTGAGGTCAGATGGCCCAGGATGTGAGTGGGCGTTAAGGCGTCTGGGAAGGAACTCAAAACTGGATTATAGATGGCAGAGAGTTGGTGTCGTAAACCACCTCACATGTTGGACAGAGAGGACAGATGGTTTGAAAGAGGAGTGAAAGAAGCATCTATGTCCACTGTGAGCGGCCATCTTTGAACAGAGGCGGGGCTTATGACACCAACTCTCTGCCATCTATAATCCAGTTTTGAGTTCCTCCCCAGACGCCTTAACGCCCACTCACATCCTGGGCCATCTGACCTCAGGAAATCACATGATAAGGTGGGGCCAGGTTTCACAATGACCTCACCTGAAACTCTGGCTGATTGGGACCCACACCCAGTTCCACACCTTGGCTCAGGCGATTAGAGGATCATCAGGGGGTCCTTTTGTCCCTCTGTGGGGGGAAACTCCCACTAGGTTTATATCTGGGACTCTCCACCATTTGACCTTAGAACTGAAGAAGCTTCTCGGATGAAGGTGAAACGTCTTCAAGCAACTTAAAGAAGTCCAGACGCTTTTCTTTGCAGCTCCTTTGACGTCAGGATAAGCTGAAAAACCTAAACTCAGAGTTTGGCAAATGTGAGCCTGAGCAGAAATACGATGCTGGTCGGGTTGGTGAGATGACCACTGATTTAAGAACACAGTTGTGTGAAAGAAGCAAAAACTTTATTGCATACTCTCTGTGGATGAAAGTCCAGACATGATGGACATTGCACAGCTGGCCATCTTCATCCGTGGAGAGGAAATATTGGACATTAAATCGATGCAACGACAGGAAAAGACATTTTTTAAACGCATGTCAAAGTGTAACGACATGAAACTGCCCTGGGACAAACTTGTTGGACTTACAACAGATGGAGCGCCGGTGCTGTGCGGTGAAAAAAGCGGACTCAGCAGGATGCGAGTAAAGATGCAGGAGAACTGTACCGGTGAGTTAACATCACTGCATCACACACCAGGAAACGCTGTGTGGTAAAGTCCTAAAAAGCTGTCACTAATGCACCAGTGCAGCCTGCCTCACTTTCCCTGTTGCAGTAATGTTGAACCAAGTCAGCGGCTGAGCTGCACCTGTGCAGATTCAGATGGAGCTGCAGTGTAATGATGCACTCAGGGAAAGGACGACACTGAACGGCCCGCACAGTTTATTAGCTCCACCCCTGCAGCAACGCCCAGCTCCGCCTACATGCGGCTCCACCCTTGTGTTTGCTCTCTTTATTTTTTCTGGGGTTTGGCAGCTTGTTCATATTTCTAACTTGTGTAATTTTGACAGGATATTTAAAGTTAAAGTTTATTTTTTTAAGTTTATTTAATCTGGAATAATATTCCTGTTTTTATTCACAGTTATGTTTATAAAACATTGTTTTAGTGTTCAATAAATGTTCATCTTGTTTGGCCGCGACCTAACGTGAGCCTTGAGTTTGACGCCCTGATTTCTGCGTTAACGAGCAGCTCACGTTAGCGAGCAAGAATTTAACAGTTCATGACGTCACCTGATGAAAGTGTCCAGTTACGTCAGCAATCAGAGGTCTCGACTGAGATTAAAACCACGGAGGGGAAACGGTCTCAGTGTTACTCAGTTTACATGTTTTGTTGGACCTAATTACATCACTTCCTGTCATCATCAGGTGACTCCGCCATCTCCCAGATGATCTCTCGTCCCTTCAGAGAGGAGGCGCCCCCTCAGCCGCTCCTCCCCCCTGAGCGTCCCGTCACCCTTCCCAGCACCCCCAGACGCCCCCCATCTACGGCACCTCCCCTTCAGAGACCAAGCCCCGCCTCCCCGAGGTCCCCGTCACAGGAAACTGCTGCCGCTCTGGCCGCCACCACCCCGAGGAAGTCTTCGTCATCCTCCCTGACTGCATCGGGGCCGCGCTCCTACATGAGCCCCACCGCCAGCTCCATGGCTAAGATGTCCCGCTCCGTCTCCGTGGGCGATGGCCTGAACATCCCCGACCCCGCTGACGACCTGGCAGTGACATCACCAACTCCTTCATCTCAAATCAGAGAGACTCCACCTCCTGTTGTCGCCGTGGTTCCCTCTGTTACTCTGGCCACGCCCCCTCACGCAGCCGTGGTCCCAGTTGTCGTCTCTTCGTCTTGCGCCTCGTTTCTGGGGAACCATGGTAACCAGATGCCGCCACCCACCTGCTGTCTCCAGGCTCGCGTCTCCAGCAGCAGCAGGCCGCTCCCTGACAAACCCTCCCTCCCCCCTTTCTCAACTTCCTCAAAGTCCACGGCGTCCTCGTCCTCCTCGCAGCCTCGCCCGGTATCCGTCTCCCCCCTGACGCCCGCACGACAAGAAGCGGCGCCTCACGCTCCTACAGACGGCGGCACCGGGCAGATGGACGACGCAGGTTTGGACTCTAACCCTCCTCCTCTTCATCCCTTCATCCTGTCATCTCTTTGGCTCCTCCTCCTCCTCACCCTTCCTCTCCTGTGTGACGGGTGAGACGTTTCTGTCTCTGCTTTCATCGCGTCATTGTTTACAGTCTGTTTTTAAAGGAAGTAAAAACGGCGCTCGAGTGACCTGCTGCTTCTCTCTTTATGCAGACGAGCCAATCAGTGTGGAGAGCTGCAGGGCTCTGACCAATGAGCTGCAGCGCTGCTTTAAGAAAGCCACGCACCTGTACAGGAGAGTGAGTAACAGACTCCGCCCACCTCACATCTGTGTTTGATGGTCACAGCAGTATTCACCTCTCCTCCTCTTCCTCCAGGTGAGTGGCTCCTCCTCAGATGAGTCCGCCCCCGACCACCAGATGTCCCGCGTCCTATCAGAGGCCTTCCAGGCGATGAAGGCGGAGCTCGACGCCCTGCCGCTCGGCATGGAGGAGGGGGGGCTGGGAGGTGTGGGGGAGGTGAAGACGGCGGCGCTTCTGGAGGAGTACTCGCTGCTCCTCCTGCAGGCGGTTCAGAGGAGGATCAACAGCAGCACCTGAGCCCCGTCCCTCTGACCCCGCCCCTCTAACCCCGCCCCCCTCCGGAAGGATCTGAAGCCATTTTGTTTTTAAACTGATGCAATGACCTTCGTCGTTTTTAGACTTTCCTCGAACTTCCCAGCGGCGTCAGTCTGAGCGATCGGATGATTGATCGCCGTTAGACTGAGCAATGCCACACTTTGTATTTATTGTGATGATGAGCTGTTACACTACTGACTCCGCCCCCTCGCCTCACGCCGACCGGCACGTTTTGAAGCGCTGCTTTTGCCGCGGTCGTGCATTTTGACGTCTTCGGGTGTTTGTGGGGATAAATTTGTAGTTTGAAACGTTTTCATGTTTTTGTCACGTTTAATAAAAGTTTCAGACTCGCTGTGTCTCCGACTTTACTGCAGCACAAACAAGAGTCAGCAGGCTGTTAAAACTTTATTGATCGATAGACGAGAACGCTACATTCACAGGGGCGGGGCTAAAGTCACGCTCCTCCTGAGACGTTTGCATGAAATGATCGCTGGAGCAGAAACAGCTGCAGTTCCTCAGCCGACCAGCGAGGCAGCAGTGAGACTGTTTACAGGATCGTTTCCTCTGCTTTATATTAAAGAGTAAGTTTGCGTTATTAAGGGCGTGGCCTCTTTCATCCCACTTCCTGTTCGCGCTGCCGTACAAAGGTTGGATAATCTGGGAGCGTCGCAGCACGTCACCATCACAGGTGGAACAGCAGGAAGCCGGAGAACACGCTGAAGTTTCGTGAGTCGTCATAGAGACGGTAGCTGGCCGGCAGGCCGAGGTGCACCCGGTCGCCCTCCTCTAGCTGCAGACACACGGCGTTGCTGGTGGAGGCGTAGCCGCCGTGGTCGTTCAGGTCGAGGCTGCAGACGATGGGCTGGTCGTTCTTGTACAGGTACAGGCCCATGTAGCCTTTCAGGTAATCTGCCGCCGTGAAGCTGAAGACGTACAGGCCGCTGACAGGCGCCGTGAAAACACCTGAGGACAGCACAGGTGTAATCAGACCTCAGCGAGGAGCTCCGCCCCCTCCACCTTTGACCATGTTGATATAATTCTGCAGTCAAACATCTGGAGCTGAACATTTCAGCGTCCTGTGGGCGTCGGCTCTACCTGCTGACTGGTTGTAGGCTCCGCCCACGTTGGTGATGATTTTGGAGAAGATCAGCGTTGTTTCTTCATCAAACGGTCCCACTGACCCCGAGTCGGTCAGACCGGCTGAAAACGCCACCCTGAGCTCACCTGGAAGAGACAGATGTGATGTTTAACCACAGCTGGCTGGTGAGGACGTGTAACATGATGTGGGCGTGGCTGACCTGCTTCCTCGGCGCTCAGCTGGTTCAGCCTGACCTGCAGCTCTGAGAGAAAACGTTCAGATGTGATTCAAGTTAATCGGGCGCAGAAAGCTTCGCGAGGTCGTTCGTTACCGTCAGCGCGTCTCCGTGCCGCCGTCAGTCGGTCCGAAACAGACTCCAGCTCAGCGGCTCGCACTGAAAACAGAGCGTCACACGGTGAACTCGGGTAAACGCCGTCAGACCTCCCGACAGTCCGGCGACGTAACAGAGGTCACCTGTGCTTTGTGTCATCAGCTCGTCCACCTGCCGCTCGGTGGCGTTCAGTCTGAGCGTCGTGGCCGACAGCTCGATGTCACGGCCTGAAAACAGATTTTATTTTAATGACCTGCAGAACCAACGAGACCCCGCCCCTCACCTGCGTCTCCACAAAGGTCTCAGCTGTAAACATCAGCTGAGCAACAACAAACAGTGGTGTGAAGCGTCACCTCATGTCTGACTGAGAGCTTAATGAGCGACTCCTCAGGTAGGAGCTGATATACCTGCAGCACGAGTCTCCAGATGTTCCAGCTGTGTCTCAGAGGATCTCAATCTGACCTCCACGGCTGCACAACAAACCACTTTGTCATCGTTCACACAGCAAACAGCTTCTCAGTTTCCGCTTTGCTTTAAACTGTCTACAGTTGGTACAAAGGTGTGACTTTAACCTCCGTGTGTTACCTGTGTGCTCCGACAGCAGCTGTTCCAGCTGTTCGTCTCCTCGCCTCAGCCTGGTGAACATCTCTAAACAGAAACAGCAGCTGTGAGCGTGCTCAGAGCGATCCTCACGGCGTGCTCTCTGACAGCCGTACCTGTGTTCAGGTCGCCCTGCAGGCTCACGCTCGCGCTCACGTTTGTCTGCAGCTTCGTCAGTTTGGAGCTTTGATCTGAAACGTGGACAGTAGACAAACAAAGGGCCTCGCACACACACGCTTCATTTCACCGGAGGTTTCATTTACCTGATGTTTCCGTCTGCAGCTCGTGGACCTGATGCTCTGTGGAGTTTAGTTTGAGCTGCAGCTGCTTCACTGAGTCGCTCTGAGCTGCAAACACAGGAAACGCATCACAGGTGACCTGAGAGCAGCTGCGTGCTGTCACATGTTGCAGATCACCTGACTCACCTGTGCTGGTCAGCTCCAGCTGCTGCACCCGACTCTTCACGGCCGACAGGTTTTCTTCCCACGAGGCTGCGACAGCTGAGAGGAGAGAAGACGATCCGGTTACGCAGAAACTGGATCAGAGCTCGTTTATGAACACGGGACTGGAGCGCGCGTCCTTCACACGTCTTCAGCAGGCGTCCGAAGGACACGCCCTCCAGTCGACAGGTTATCGTGTTACAGCAGACACATCTGATCATTGGACAACATCTGGATCCAGCCAACAGGTTGGTGAACATCTGGAAAGGTGAGCTCTGAGGCTGCAGGTAACTCACCTGTGGACCGACTCACCTGAGGTTTGTGCGTGCAGCTCACCCAAGCGGCGTTCAGCGTCACTCAGCCTGCTGCCGAGCGCCGAAACGTCCGCCGACTCCACTGAAATGTGAGAACAGAAACGATGGTGAAACGTCTGCTGAGTAAACACGAACGCTTCAGCAGTAACCTACGGACACGTTCACGTGTGACAGGAAACGCACGCCATGGGACGCGTCTGCTCCCAACAACGCAGGAAGAAGTGTGTGAAGGAGATTTCATTTACCTGATGTTTCCGTCTGCAGCGCGTGGACCTGATGCTCTGTGGAGTTTAGTTTGAGCTGCAGCTGCTTCACTGAGTCGCTCTGAGCTGCAAACACAGGAAACGCATCACAGGTGTGACAGTGTGAATGACAGTCTGTGTTTAGACGCAGACGACACTCCGATCTCTGTCCTGGAGACGATCCCGAGTGTGTCCGGCCTGAATGTTGTTAAACAGATGCTGCAGCAACCATCAGCACGTTCGTGTCCACAGAGTGATGAACACGCTCAGTCTGAATCGTCAACACCACACAGTGTCGACCAATCACAGCACTGGGAGGAGGAGCCATTTGTTTTATCTCATCATTCTGTCAGCGTCCAAACTCACTGATGTTTACAGCGACGTTAATCAGAGGATTTTCAAAATAAATCTTATTTATTCATGACTGAAGCTGATGAAGTTTCCAGGGAAGCATTAAAATCTTCTTCAGTTTAGCTTCAAAGTTCAGTGTTTCTACATAAATGTGCAACAGTTCTGTTTGTGTGGATGTAACGTTCATGAGCATTTGTGCAACACTCTGAAAGCTTCGTGTGTTACCTGTGTGCTCAGCCTTCAGCTGCTCCAGACGTGTCTCACCATCTCTCAGTTTGTTCATCATCTCTGAAACGTAAAGTAAACACGGTTGACGGTTCTTCAGGGAACCTTGTTAGATCCTTACATCACTGTTTCTCTCTGCTGTATGAAGCTTTACGATCAAACACGACTAAAGTCTCCCATTAAACTTTAAACTATTTAACGATATGTTCCAGATCTACAGATTTAAGAAATAACACAATATGTAAAACTTTGATCCGCAGATCTTCTCCGGCTGGAAAACGAGAAGCGCGGACTCTCCTGGAGCGGCTGCGCTGGGTCACGCTGGGCTATCATTACAACTGGGACACAAAGGTGAGCATCTGCTTCCCCTCTTTACTGCTGCTGCAGCACAGGCGGCGACGGTTTTACAGCAAACGTTTGCCGCGGCCTGTGGTGGCGCCCTTTCTCTTCATCTCATCCCTCCCTTCCTGTTTGCAGACGTACTCTCCCAGCAGTCACACTCCTTTCCCACGTGACCTCCACCTCCTCTCCGCTCACATGACAGCTGCCTGCGGCTTCCCTGGCTTTATCTCGGAAGCGGGAATCCTCAACTATTACCGATCAGACTCTTCTCTGGGAATCCACGTGGACGAGTCGGAGCTGGACCGCACTCGACCGCTGCTGTCGTTTAGGTGGGACGCGTGTTTTTTCACAGTCGTTATGCGAAGGACATGTTTGAATTCCCTGTTTTTCCGTGTTGTCTTTACAGTTTTGGTCAGTCAGCCATCTTTCACCTGGGCGGCCCCCGCAGACAGGACCCCCCCACAGCCATGCTCATGCACAGTGGGGACGTGATGGTGATGTCAGGGCCCAGCCGCCTTCTGTACCACGCGGTCCCACGAATCCTCCCCGCACCTCCGGGGCGTCTGGCATTAGAGACGGGGGGATGCATCCAGACCCCCCCACCACAGGAAGGCTCCGTGGTGGAGCCGGTGTCCGAGGAGGAATGGGCCGTCTGCTCCAGGTACATCCAGAGCTCCAGAGTGAATGTGACTGTCAGACAGGTGCTGGCACCTGGACAGAACTTTCCAGAAACTCCCCGTTCTCACCAAACCACGGACTCTGGACAGACGGACGGATACGATGATGGAGAGAGCGGAAAGAGGAAGAGGAGCAGCAGTGACTCTCCTTATGCTGCAGAGACTCACTGAGGGGACTCACAGCACGGGCCTCCATGAAGGACGCTTCTGCTTGGGTTTATTTGTTAAAGGATTTATGTGGGTCAGTGTGTAGATGCTGCCAGAGACGGGACGAGATCTAAAGATGAACTCTTAGGAGTCGTCTGGATCCAGTTCACTGTTAAAATGATTGTTTAACGATTGTGTGAATACAGTCTTTGGTATCTTAAACTGATCCAGTGAGCAGTAGTCATGAAGAAAGATGATCCAGTACCCAGATTGAGCTCTATGTATGTGTGCAATGTTCCCTCTAAGCTGCGCACTGCTGGCACAGAAAACCTGCGTTGTGCACAAAACAAATCGAACCTGAATTGAAATTAAAACTTTAACAATTCTGTTCTTCAGTGTGAGTCAGTGGCTGCTCCCGTATCTTATCTTATCCCATAGTCCAGCCAATGATGCGATTCACATTCGTATATACGCAGCTAATCAACATCGTCGACAGGCTCTGACAGCGTCCTTATGTGCCAACGCCAGTGTTTTAGCAAAGCGGCTGATGTGGAGTGAAGCCACGTTAATGACAACGTGTACAACCATTGGAGACGTGAGCAGGACAGACGAACAACTGACGGGAAAAGTGTGGACTTTATACCAGTTTTTAAATCGTGTTGATCGTTGTTTATATTTACTGCAGGAAGAAACGGTAAAAACATCGTTTTATAAGGAAAACGCTCGAAAGCCTGCGAGCAAAAACAACACCAAAAACACCCTCACTGTGAGAGATTTGCGCCATAGTTAGTGTAGTTTTGTTGTGTGTGTCAGAACAATGATGCAGAACAGCTGATTGTGCTGTAAATTGTTTGAAACACCTTTAAAAAGAAAATAGCTGCAAAAAAAATAGCTGAATTACTTTTTTGAAGAAGTATTTATTCTTTTTTTTATACAAGATGTGATATATATATGTTGATGTTCATGTTGATATCAGCTGGATAGTGTAGTGGTAAGACTCTACGCCTTTGGAGTGGGAGTCACAAGTTCAAGTCCTGCTTGAGCCTCTGCATCCAGTGCTTATCTCTCATGGTGATGAGGTACAACACACATGCTACGGCAAGGAGGAGTCAGGACGCCAAGACAGGGGGGATATCGTCCTCCCTGAGGTCGGCAACGTCAGGAAGAAGCAACATTTAGCTTAGAATGTGAGGTTTGTTGAGAGAGATCAAGTACTGAGAGCGCAATGAGAGTTCTAAGAGTACTGAACTGGTGGCATCATTCAAAGGCTACGTGTTAGGAGACATTACTCACAAAGCAACAGCAGGGTACGATGTTAATGTTAACTTGGATACAAAGTAAGTGAAAAAAATCTAAAAGTTTAGTTAAACTAGTTCTTAAATTTATTTAAATACATATATAGCAAGATGTTAACTGTTATCACTGTTAGTCAAGTAGTTAAACATCCTACACAGGATCTCAGTACTTGATCTCTTTCAACTAAACCTCACATTCTAAGCTAAAGTTGCTTCTTCCTGACATCGCTGACCTCGGGGAGGACGATATCCCCCCTGTCTGGATGCAGAGGCTCAAGCCAGACTTGAACTTGTGTCTCCCACTCCAAAGGCGTAGAGTCTTACCACTACACTATCCAGCTGATATCGACATGAACATCAACATATATATATCACATCTTGTATAAAAAGAAGAATAAATACTTCTTCAAAAAAGAAATTCAGCTATTTTTCTTGTAACTATTTTCTTTTGAAAGATGTTTCAAACAATTTACAGCACAATCAGCTGTTATGCATCATTGTTCTGACACACACAAAAGTATTGACTAGACTACACACTAACTATGAGATAAGCACTGGATGCAGAGGCTCAAGTACGACTTGAACTTGTGACTCCCACTGCAAAGGCGTAGAGTCTTACCACTACACTGTCCAGCTGATATCACCATGAACATCAATATATATATATCACATCTTGTATTAATGTTGCCATGTACCCATTTTCACACCTTGCCTCACGGTCCATGTCCCTCTTCTCCACCAGTAGATCTTAGAACTGAAAAAGATTCTCAAGTTAGACGTCATCAAGAGCACTTGAAGAACGCTTTTCATTCAAAGCTGCTTAACTACCAAGAACTCTCACTACCTGACAACTTCCCTCAATAAATACGACGGATGGACATCGTAAATTGACAACGCCAGAAATTACCGTTGAGACAAAATACAAAGTCTCCTGGGAGTAGTGATATGACGTTCTGTATCGAGGCTTCGAAGCTTGTGTCGAGTAATGGAGGGGGCGTTTCCGCGATGCGCGTATCGAGGCTTGCTTCATTTATGGGAGGAGCTGAAAATGATGACGTCCGAAGCCTCGCTGCCCGGCTGTACCACGTGACTGGTTCAGGAAGTGGTTCGAACTTTGCCGCGAGATATGACAGCGATATAAACCCCTCAGACTCCATTCAACATGTAGGTGTTTGATGGAGAGCTGTGTTAGTGAGAGTTTGGAGACAGTTTGGAGGTTCATGAGAGTGAGGAGAGAAAGTCAGGAGAGAATGGAGCCAGCTAAGAAGAGGAGGATGTTCCCCTGTGTGGGAACATTTTGATTTTATTCCTCCCAACAAGGTGTGTAAATTTCTACAGAAGATGTATTTTCATAATAGTGATGGTGCAATAAAACATATGTTAAGCTGTCTGTACTTTTGTACAAGGTGAAGTGTTTGCTGTGTGCCAGGGAGCTGGGATATAACAACAACACCTCATCCATGCTTAGGCACTACAGAGCTTTGCATGAGAATAAGGGGAACACCGATTGTGGAGCAAGACCAGGTGAGCCATCAAATGCCATGATAATATAGCATGCAGTAATGTTACTAAATGATATAACAATATTATACAGCTGTAATAAGTTACGTGTGTGATATTTATATTTGTGCTTTGTTTTTATTGTCTTTCCTCAGGACAACAATCTCAAATAGATGAAGACCTGGTTACCATGGTGATTGAGGACTTCCAGCCATTTAGCATTGTGGAGGACAAAGGATGTAAAAGATTTGTTAAATCATTAAATCCTAGCTACGTTATCCTCACTAAAAAGGTCATAAAAGCAGTGAAAATTTAGTTTTTACAGAATAAAATGTGAACAGGACTGAGCCTCAGTGTGTAGCTGTCCATACCTCAACGTTACAAAAGCACAACCACTGTCCACACCCCAACCACACCTCACAGTAAATGATCATTTCCATTTTAAGCATTTCCAAATAATCATTTTCCATTCTGCCAGTAAAAATATACACAGTATACTGCATCACTACAATATACATGTTTTACACACTCCTTTTGTTGTTGACATTTACAGGCTGTGTGCAAAAGGCCACACTCTTCAAATTCATGCCAACTAATATTTTTACATCCAGTAGGTGTCCTACTAGAGCAAATGAAGCTTCAAGACGCTTTGTGCTGGGGTGAACCAACTGGAGGAAAAGCTTCAGTGCTTCATGAAGCTTCATCTGCCCATCACTACCTGAGAGACCAGCAAAAATTGCCATAGCTGACTGTGTTTCAAGTCATCAAGGCGGGAATTGGTAAAAGTTTTCAACCAGCAATAATCACGTCTCAGTAGAACTTCATAGACTATGAAATTGCCTCTGCACAAGAATAACCAGTGAGTTTCAGCTTTTCAGCTGGGTATGAATCAACACTCACATCACTGATGGTGCACTGTCAAATGTTGGGTGATGCAAGAACTAACTGGGTTTGAATTGGGGGGTTACTCACGTGATTGGTTGATCATTTGGAAATCCCGCCCATTTATTGGTTCAGTTAATTGTATGCATTGACCGAGAGCAAAGGGTCAATACTTTGCTTCACTCGATGCAGGATTTGAATCCCATCTTGTGTTAATGTTGCCAAGAACTCCTAATATCTGACAACTTCCCTCAATAAATACGACGGCTAGACATCGTAAATTGACAACGCCAGAAATTACCGTTGACACAAAATACAAAGTCTCCTGAGAGACCAGCAAAAATTGCCATAGCTGACTGTGTTTCAAGTCATCAAGGCGGGAATTGCACACACACACAGACACGCACACAGACACGCACACACGTGCACACACACACAAACACACAAACGCTACAGTGAAGTTCGAACAGCTGAATCTAAATGTGAGTTTCGTCATAAAGTTGATGTTTGATGAATTTGGGATAAGACGACGTCACCAGACCAGGCAGGGAAACAGTGTTTGCTGTACTGTGGCCACGTGAGGTGAACCTGGGATCTCGTTTCCTTTGAAATGCTTCAAACACGCGACCACTCGCAGTCGGCTGCCATCTTGGTGCATCAAGAAGCGCTAAGAGTTGCAACATTCAGCTCTGAGATGAACTGGAAACAACCTTCACCAGTGTGATGATGACTGCATCAGTCCCAGTCAAACCACGGTTGTTGGCTCCGCCCTGTGCAGTCACCGAGGTTGAGCACTCGACCTCAGGCTGACCAGTTTACAGCACCAAATGTTCCCAGACACAAAATAGTGGCGCCATGAAGAGTTCCTCTGAGAACCAGCTCGGTTCAGGATGAAGTCAGAGTGTGTTACCTGTGCTTTGTGTCATCAGCTCGTCCACCTGCCGCTCGGTGGCGTTCAGTCTGAGCGTCGTGGCCGACAGCTCGATGTCACGGCCTGAAAACAGATTTTATTTTAATGACCTGCAGAACCAACGAGACCCCGCCCCTCACCTGCGTCTCCACAAAGGTCTCAGCTGTAAACATCAGCTGAGCAACAACAAACAGTGGTGTGAAGCGTGTGAAGCGTCACCTCAGCGTCACCTCATGTCTGACTGAGAGCTTAATGAGCGACTCCTCAGGTAGGAGCTGATATACCTGCAGCACGAGTCTCCAGATGTTCCAGCTGTGTCTCAGAGGATCTCAATCTGACCTCCACGGCTGCACAACAAACCACTTTGTCATCGTTCACACAGCAAACAGCTTCTCAGTTTCCGCTTTGCTTTAAACTGTCTACAGTTGGTACAAAGGTGTGACTTTAACCTCCGTGTGTTACCTGTGTGCTCCGACAGCAGCTGTTCCAGCTGTTCGTCTCCATGCCTCAGCCTGGTGAACATCTCTAAACAGAAACAGCAGCTGTGAGCGTGCTCAGAGCGATCCTCACGGCGTGCTCTCTGACAGCCGTACCTGTGTTCAGGTCGCCCTGCAGGCTCACGCTCGCGCTCACGTTTGTCTGCAGCTTCGTCAGTTTGGAGCTTTGATCTGAAACGTGGACAGTAGACAAACAAAGGGCCTCGCACACACACGCTTCATTTCACCGGAGGTTTCATTTACCTGATGTTTCCGTCCGCAGCTCGTGGACCTGATGCTCTGTGGAGTTTAGTTTGAGCTGCAGCTGCTTCACTGAGTCGCTCTGAGCTGCAAACAGCAGAAACACGTCGCAGGTGACCTGAGAGCAGCTGCGTGCTGTCACATGTTGCAGATCACCTGACTTACCTGTGCTGGTCAGCTCCAGCTGCTGCACCCGACTCTTCACGGCCGACAGGTTTTCTTCCCACGAGGCTGCGACAGCTGAGAGGAGAGAAGACGATCCGGTTATGCAGAAACTGGATCAGAGCTCGTTTATGAACACGGGACTGGAGCGCGCGTCCTTCACACGTCTTCAGCAGGCGTCCGAGGAACACGCCCTCCAGTCGACAGGTTATCGTGTTACAGCAGACACATCTGATCATTGGACAACATCTGGATCCAGCCAACAGGTTGGTGAACATCTGGAAAGGTGAGCTGTGAGGCTGCAGGTAACTCACCTGTGGACCGACTCACCTGAGGTTTGTGTGTGCAGCTCACCCAAGCGGCGTTCAGCGTCACTCAGCCTGCTGCCGAGCGCCGAAACGTCCGCCGACTCCACTGAAATGTGAGAACAGAAACGACGGTGAAACACCTGCTGAGTAAACACGAACTTCAGCAGTAACCTACGGACACGTTCACGTGTGACAGGAAACGCACGCCATGGGACGCGTCTGTTCCCAACAACGCAGGAAGAAGTGTGTGAAGGAAACGGGCCCGGCGAGCACTCGCAGGGACGCTCACCGTGAACGTGTTTGCTTCCTCGCAGTGACATAAACACGCTGGCGCTCGTTTCTCTGTGCGTCTCGCTGCATCAGACTATAAATCTCACAGCGCACTTCCGTCTCGGTTTCATGCACACGACGGTGAGAATTAGTTTTGTTTTTCTCTCCTGGCTCTCGGCGGTCGCATCTTCTCCGCTCTCCTCTTCCTCATCTTCGTCTTTGTCTCGTCTCGGAGACTCTCCGCCGTGTTCTCTAAGAATAACAGAATTATGGATTTGATCAACTGGTCTCTGAACACTGCTGACACCCTCTCGATGAGAAACCTGGGCGCGGGGAGCCTGATCCTCCTCCTGCACGACACCGGCTTTTGTTGCGACAAGGGGCGCATCGTGTGCCTGCCAACAGTCTCAGAGGACATTGAAGACATCGACCTACTCAGGGCTGTGATGACGGGCTTCCTGCTGATTGGAGCTGCTCGGCCCGGCGTATCGACGAATCATGAAAACCTGTTACAGCTGCTCAAAATCCCACTCACACTGTTAACTGACCGCAGTCTGGATAAAACCATGGAGAAGCTCACGACTCTGCAACGGGAGAGCTAGAACTGATATTATGAGAGACGGCATCCATCCCAGTTTGGATAGACAAATTTATTAAACCCCCCAAAACATGACTATCCAGAGTTGGGACCAGGAAGCAGAGTTGCAGTCTTACACGTCTCTCTGCAGCTTCTCTCCTCCTGCTACCCCCCCAAAAACCCATCTCCATAGAGACTGTGTCTGCTTCCAAAAAGACAAAAAACAAACTAAAAACCAGCAACAAACAACTTAAACATTTACAAAGAAAGAACAATACAGTATCCACATCTGAACCAAAGAGTAAAACAGTGAAATGTGGATTATTAAATATTAGGTCTCTCTCCTCCAAGTCTCTGTTAGTACATGACTTAATAATTGATCAACAAATTGATTTACTCTGCCTTACAGAAACCTGGTTGCAGCAGGATGATTATGTTAGTGTAAATGAGTCATTCTAACTACCAGAAACCTCGACGCACAGGCCGAGGGGGAGGTGTGGCAGCAACGTTTGATAGAGAGGTTCACTGTGAAGTAATGTGTCCTAAACTAGCCTGCAAGTTCTTGCCCAGTGGGAAACAAAAGTGAGGCGACCGCTGTTGTGATTCTGCGCTGTATGAATAACATTGAACTGGGACCAGTGATGGACACCAGTCGTTCGCCCTAAACCCAAACGAGCTTCATCCACCAGCTGGAAGCTCCGAGGCTGAAACTGGAACAACAAGCTGAGCAGTTTTTCTCCCTTCAGGAGCTCAGTCCTCCTCGTCTTTCCTCATATTGTGTATTTCCATCATCCTTCCTCTCCGACCCGTCTTCCCCATGTGATGTTTGTGTGATGTACGGTCTGAAGGGTAAGATGGCGCTGGAACGCCGACACCTTAACTTTCCTTCGGGATCAATAAAGTTGAATGAAATGAAAATGAAATCTCTCTGAACTCTGATCTGAAATCATTCCCTGCAGGACGAACGGATGCTGCTGCAGGAGACGCGGGTTTCAGCGTCTCCTGCAGCGACTTCCACCCCGCAGAGCTGCAACAAACAACAGCCCACCCAGGAGTGCCACTCGGCACGTGAACAGCTGATCAATCAGCTGACTCACCGTCAGCGCTCAGCTCCTCCAGACGGGCGTCCAGTCGAGCCTCCAGCTCCAACATGTCAGGCGTCAGAGACGAGGCGTTGGAGGCCGGCAACTCTGCAAAGTGTCGACATGCAACATTAAAGGCGCTCAGGTGGGCGGGACAAAATGAAATTTTAGTTGGAAAACAACAACAGCGCCCCCCGGTGGTGATGGTTTAAACATTCAGCATCAATTATAAAAATCTCAGACGGGAGTTTTTTAAAGGTGATTTTTTAACCCTCGAGTCAGCAGGACAGGAAGCGAATCTGACCTGAGATCTGCCGCCTCAGCTCCTCTATCACACTCTCGGCGTTACACAGTCTGGCCGCCAACACTGGAAACGAGCAAACACACACAGGAAGTTTACACACAACTGCTCGACAGAATAAAATGGAGACTTTTAGTCTGAAAGTTTTCTGAGGAAGTACAACTGAATGTCAGTGTGAGCAGCGCCCCCCAGTGGGCACACAGTGTCACCGGTCAGTAGAAACACAACTTCCTGTTTTTCATCATAAGTCTGGCTCACAGCCACAGACTGTATATAAAAGATGTCCATCTTTAAACACCGTCAGTGGGACTTCCTGCTTCAAAGAAAAGCTGGTTAATCTATGAAATTAGAACCAAGTCACCAAACAGTGATTGCTTGATGATGATGATGACCTGCGTTCTTCCTCCTCAGCTGCTCCACGGTGTTCTCGCTCGCCCTCAGTCTCGTCTGCAGGAACGGCAGCTCCGCCGCCAGAGCTGCAGACACAGCAGTAACCAGTGTGAGGTCCACAAACCTGCGAGCGGCTGCTCAGGCGACGACGAGGCTCCGAGACTCACCCGAGTTCTTCTTCTTCAGGTCGTCCGTCGAGCGCTCGCTGCTGTTCAGCCTGGACTGAAGTGTCGACACGTCGGCGGCTCGAGCTGAGGGACGACACAGGACATCAGAACCACCTCGGACTCCGAAGAACCTGATCCAGGACCGAACCCGGGTCAGGTTCGGTCCTGGACGTTCTGTACTTAAGTAGAAGTACAGACACTGTTGGAAATACTGAGAGCTCCAGCAGATGTACACACCTGGATTTAACCAGATGTGAGCAGATGTTTCGTGAGTTGTCCATCCTCTACACTGACAGTCTGCTGTTCATGCTGTATTCGACTGTGCACCAGTCACACACTGTTCTCTGCTTTAAACCAGCGCAGTGCAAACTAACCTGTTTCTCCTGCAGAGGCTTTGCGTGCAGGCTTCAGTCCCTCTAACGCACAGATGTCCAACTCCAGGCCTCGAGGGCCGGAGTCCTGCAGGTTTAGATGTGTCCAATTAAATTTTTAAATGACCTCCTCATCATGTCCTGAAGTTCTCCAGGGGCTGGTAATGAACTAATCATGTGATTCAGGTGTGCTGACCCAGGGTGAGATCTAAAACCTGCAGCACCCCGGCCCTCGAGGCCTGGACTTCAGGTCAGTTCATTTTTATTTCAAACATTTCAAACGTGCTTTCACAATCATTATAAAATATCCATTATTTGTTTGAAAAGGAGCAGAAGTATTTACTTATTTGTCCCCACCCCCTCAAGTTTTACCTCTCATTCATTTAATTTTCTTTTAGTCTTAGGCTACGTCCACACGTACCCGGGTATTTTTGAAAACGCAGATTTTTCTGTGCGTTTGCACCTTTCGTCCACACGTAAACGGCGTTTTCGGTCACTGAAAAGATTTTTGAAAACTCAGTTTTTGCATTTACGTGTGGACGAGAAAAACGGAGAAAACGCAGCGTCAAAGGTGTGCGCCTTTTTTGACGTCACACTGTGCGCCACGTTATTGTTTCGGTGAAATGAATTTCTACAATACTGTTAATTGTTCTCTCTGCAGTGTTTAAATGCTTACATATACACACACAGCTACTGTCCCTCCACACATACGACTCGGTTCTGCTTCTATGCCCCAGCTTTGTTTACTTCTTCCCGCCGAGGCTTCTAGACTTCTGATTGGCCAACATTTCTGCACGGTTAGGAATATAGCGCCACCTGCTGCTTTGGCATGTTCCTAGCAGCGTTTTCCTTCCTTTCTGCCTTTACGTGTGGACGGGATTATTTTTTAAAACGAAAACAGAAAATCTCAGTTTTCAAAAATACCCGTGTACGTGTGGACATAGCCTTAAATTAAACAAACAACATATGAAACAAAAGCAAACCAAACATACAGAAATCAAAACAAGAAATAATCAAGCCCAGCACAGCACAGCTTCTTTCATTTGAAAAAGACAGAATGTGTAAATTTGCAGATTCACAAGTTATGGAAAAACAAACAAACAAACAAAAACAACACCATTACCAGCAACATCACCGTCCTGGGTTAACCCTGTTTTCTTCATTCTTATACTTATTTAAAATTAGGTTTTTATATTTTAATTTCAAATCAAATCAAATCAAATCAAATTTTATTTGTCACATACACAGTCATACACAGTACGATATGCAGTGAAATGCTTGGACAACTGCTCGTGACCTTAAAAAAAAAAAAAAAAAAAAGGCTATGAATAAGATAGGAAATAAATAAATAAATATGAAAAAATAAAAAAGGGGTAAATTTAACCAGGAAGGAATAAAATAAAATAAAATATAAAAAATTAAGTTAAGAATGAGATAACTGTACAACACAAATTAGAATGAAGGGTAATTTAACTGGGAAAGAATAAGATAATTTAAACTGTTTTATGTTTTTACTTTTATTTCTTCTGTTAGTCTGCTCCATAATTTAACTCCTGCAGTTGAGATAGACATCGTTTGTTGTTCTAGCACTTCGTATTTTTAAATTCCACTTCCCTCTTAAGTTATACCCACCGTCTCTCTCTATGAACAATTTACAGATTTCTTTTGGAAGCAATTTATTTCTTACTCTATACATTATTATTTATCACCAAGTCTTGGAATTTAAAAGCTTGCATTTTGAGAAAGAGTGCATTTGTATGGTCCCTGCACCCACATTATTATTAATCTGATGGCCCTTTTCTGTATTATAGTTATTGTTTGTGTTACTTCTGTATGTTTCCCCAGACCTCGACACAGTAGCTCGTATACAGCAGGAGTAAAGCTCAGTGTAACATGTGCAGGGCTTTCTGATCCAGCATATGCTTTGCTTTCCCCACGACGGCCCCGAACATGAGTGCTGCGTGGCTTCCAGCTCATGGTCAACGATCACACCAAGATGTTTTATTTCACTGACTCTTTCTAAACATACATTGTCAACACATATTTCTGCTTTGAAGTTTTTCTTCTGGTTTCCAAACAACATAAATCTGGTTTTATCCAGATTCAATGATCATTTATTCATATCAAACCACTTCTTTAATAATTCCTGTGTGATCATCTCCAAAACCTGAACACAGTATATTTGTGTCATCTGCAAATATTACAACCTTTAAAATCTGTGATACTCTGCAGATATCATTTAAGTACATAATAAACATTTTTGGACCCAGTACTGAACCTTGATGTACTCCACAAGCTATATCCATCAAATTAGATTTATATTCATTTATTTGCACATGTTGTTGCCTATTCCCTACAGAGCTTTGTACCCAGTCCAAAACCACTCCCCTAAACCCACCTTTCCAGTTTGTTATTAGAATTTCATGATTAACAGCATCAAACACCTTCTGTAGATCTAAGAAAACGAGTGCGTACCTCTTATTATTCACACATCCTGTTATCTCATTAAATCTATCAGTGCCAAAGCTGCTGACCTGCTGACCTGAACCCAAACTCACTATCTGTCAGTAATTCATATTTCTCCACAAAACTGTCAAATCTTTTTATGAAGAGTTTTTCCAGTATCTTAGAGAACTGGGAGAGTATTGACACTGGTCTATAGTTTGTAAAGTGATGCCTTTCACCGGTTTTGTAAACGGGAATAACTTCAGCAAAACCGCAGTTTGAAACGACAAGTTGAATATATACTTTAATGGTTTTACAACACCATCAATCTTTACTGTTACCACATCAACATCGTTCCAGTCTGTACTGGTTTTGTTCTCTTCCACTGCTCTTAAAAACATTGAGCTTCTATTGCTTTCAGTATTTTGTGTCCCATCAACTTTATTTCTTCTGCCAGTTTTGGCCCCATGTTTATGTCACCCTTTTTAACTGAGTAGTCCAAAATCAGTCGAATCCGCAGTAATCTGTCATACAAAGTCAAGGAAAACAGTATTTGAGAATCTACTCATTGGGTTCAGTTAGGATCGTAAGGAGACTGGCAGTGGTAACTCAACTTAAAGAAGGAATATCCCTCCACTCAGAATGAGACACTGACAACAACTTAAAGGAAGAAAAGTGATTTGAGTGTATTCAACATTTAAATGGTCCAAAGCATAGACATGAACAAAACATTTAAATAATCTCAAACATGCAAATCTCAACAATGTACAATATATCACTTAAAGTGTCCATAAATGGTTTAGGTAGGCTGTCCATTTCAGTTCAGTGCACTTAGTATTCAGTGTTCTTAGTGAGTGTTAATTGTCTTTAGTCACTGGTTTGCTTTTTTTTCCACCAGTTTCTTTTTGTTAAGTGGAATCAGATCTGACCCAAAAAAAAGGAAAAAAAGTAACAACACAAAGCGTCCTGAGATCTCAGGAAAACGTTAATCCAAAAAAAAATTGCAAATCGTTGTATCCTACCACCCTCCAAGGGAACAGGTGGCCTTCAGATTGAGAATGTCCTTTCTAGGCACCTCCAGTGGCATCCAGTCCTTAGATGGCACCCCTCGGTCCTTGCAGCAGATTTCTACCACATAAAAAACCAGTCTGCACACAACGTGCAGTCCAATCACTTCACTTGTAAAATAAAACATGTCTTCCTCTAATATTATCCCTTTTTTCCCCACACATCACACATCTATACAGTTCTTATTGGCCAATAACAATTTATCAACAACAAAAATACATTTCACTGCAAATCATGAAGCATGAAAAGTGTCTCCGTGGTGTGTTAGCTAAACGTCACATATAAACGCATTAGCCCAGGGAGCACATGTGGGTACGCTAGCATACCTTCCACAGGCTAACACAGCTAAGCAATCATTAACAGGTTCTAAGACAAATATCACATTTCTGACAAGCATAGTATCCTGACTGGTTTTATGCTCAGAACTGGACTGTGAATCACAACTTAAACTGCAACTATGAGACTCACCAGGATATTCTTCAAAGAAAACATTAATTCCGTAGCGCAACACGTTACAGACTGAATCTCCACACAGCTTTTGCGCATCTAGCTCCGTGCAGGCGGATGCAGTGAAAGAAAGTCACCACGCACGCGCTATGGTGCATTCACGGTACATGGGAAAACTCAGAACTTAACAAAACAGTAACACTTCAAATTAGAATAAAAATGGAATACAATTGGCAATAAAATAACCATGGGTTACACTCTCCCCCTCTAAACGGCATGAGTCCCTTCATGCATCGTTGACCAACTGGGACCTGGTAAAGGTGACATGACAGTTTTGGAGAATGCAACACCTAAGGTTTGGAAAAAGGAGCTAACAGCCAAGGTCAGCGGCTCTCCTAACTCATCATAAGTGAACTTCTGAGGTGGGCGTCTTTCTCTGTCAGAGCGCCTCAACCTCACTGGTTCTGTAGCACCAGCATCAGTACTAACAGCATCATCATTAATGACTGCAGGCTCTGGTGGAATGAGATCTGCGTCAGTCATGGTAGGTGTCAAGTTGGGTTCGGGAATGTCAATCACAACATGGTCTGAAGACCTAGCATCGGAAGGAACATAGTCTACATGACTTGTGTTAGAGACTTCAGGTTGTGTGAAGGTAGGTTTTCCAATATCAAGTAAGGATGTTTCCAGTACAGCAGTATCAGGGGATGATACAGGGGGATGACTGTTCATTTGCTGTCGGGCTTTAGGATGAGCTGACTCAGTTTGAATGTAAGGGCCTTTTATGATGATTTGTGGATTCCATGTGCCAATACATAAATCCCCTTCATCACTCATCTCATCCTCATCACTGTACTGTCCTCCATTATCCCTGTCGTTGCCTTTTGTGCGGTTTGGTTTACTCCTGGTCCTCATTTTCCTTTGATTCCCATTTTGAGAGTCCGATCCCACCTGATCTCCAACAGGTAAGAACCCGCAAGGGAGAAGCAAATCCCTGTGTAATGTACGCTGGGGGCCGTCTCCGGTTTCCGGTCTGACAACATACACTGGGCTGTCTTTGACCCGGTTGACAACAATGTGAATATTTTGTTCCCAACGGTTAGCAAGTTTGTGCTTACCTCTAACATTCACGTTCCTTACTAAAACTCTGTCACCTGGAAACAGTTCTGCAGCTTTGATCTTCTTATCAAACCTCATCTTATTCTTCGCACCCATCTTTTGTGCGTGTTCGCTGGCAAGGGTGTAACTCTCTTGGAGGTTTTGACGAAGACCTTTAACATAGTCAGAGTAAGACTTTGGACTGGTCTTGCCCGGGTGAGTACCAAGGACAAGATCAATAGGCAACCTCGGCTGTCTGCCGAACATAAGTTCGTATGGACAGTACCCTGTTGTGTCATTTCGTGTACAGTTGTAGGCATGTGTTAATGGCCTAACAAAGTCTCTCCAATGGTACTTGTCTTTGTCCTCCAGTGTGCCTAACATGTCTAAGAGAGTCCTATTGTACCTTTCCACCGGGTTTCCTCGTGGATGATAGGGTGTTGTGCGAATTTTGCTTGTCCCAATCAATGTGCAGAGCTCTTTAACAAGCTTAGATTCAAAATCTCTGCCTTGGTCACTAAGCAGACGGCTAGGGATACCATAGGGGATGATAAGGTGATCCCAAAGAGCCCTGGCTATTGTTTTAGCCTTTTGATCTTTTGTCGGGACCGCGACTGCAAATTTTGTGAAATGGTCCGTCAATACTAACACATTTCTGGTGTCTCGACTATCGGGCTCAATACACAAGTAATCAATGCACACTAGCTCAAGAGGGTAAGTTGCCTGGATATTCTGTAGTGGAGCAGCCTTTTGGGGAAGGGCCTTCCTCATGAGACAACGTGAGCATTTCTTACACTTCTCTTCAATGGACTGAGCCATTCGTGGCCAGTAGAACCTTGCCCGTGCGAGATGTAAGGCACGCTCAAACCCGAGGTGACCAACCTCGTCATGTACACCTTTCAGGGCTCTGTCGCGGTACTTTTGGGGCAGTACTAACTGGTACAGAAGGGAATCTCTGTCGTTGAATTTCCTGTAAAGCACGCCATTACTGAGCTCGAGTTTGTTCCATTGTTTCAGAAGGAGTTTAACATCTGACGATTCAAGATTTGTTTCTTTGGGGCTGGGTTTCAAGCCTCTTCCCAACAGGGCTATAACACGAGTGAGAGAAGGATCATCCTTTTGTGCAGCGCACCAATCAGCATCTGTCATTGAGGGTAAGATGTCTTCTCCATAAGCCTCAGTGACTGAGCTGGGGTCAATAGCGAGACTCTCGGCGACTGAGAGGGTTTCTGAATGGCATGACACTGAGTGACGCTGACACAAGGCAGAAAACGTTTCATGGTCAAGATTGTTTGGCATGTTAATGAGACGTTCTTTCATGTCATCAATACGAGCTTTTTCTTTGACAAATGCCTCATCTTCATGAGGAGGCTCTTGGGGCCGCCGTGACAAGCCATCAGCATCTTTGTTTGCTTGACCTGCCCTGTACTTAATATTGAAATTGTAAGTAGACAAGGCAGCCAGCCACCTGTGTCCTGCCGCATCTAGTTTCGCAGTTGTCAAAACATAAGTTAGCGGGTTATTGTCGGTCAGGACTGTGAAGCTAGAACCGTAAAGGTAGTCATTGAACTTTTCACACACAGCCCACTTGAGGGCTAAGAATTCAAGTTTGTGTGTGGGATAGTTCTGTTCACTCTTAGAAAGCCCCCTGCTAGCGTAAGCAACTGCTCTCAGCCTCCCCTCTTGCTCCTGATAGAGCGCAGCTCCCAACCCATCCCGACAAGCATCCGTGTGCAATACATAGGGGAGTTGTGGGTTGGCAAAAGCAAGAATTGGTGCAGAAGTCAGCTTTTCGATTATTGTTCGGAAGGAGGTTTCACACTCATGAGTCCATTGTTCCCCGAGAGGCTGAGTGGGACTGTAAGAAAGTCTGGGCGGTTCTCTCTTGTAAATCTTGCCTCTCTTTTTCGGTGGCCGGTAACCGGCAGTGAGACGATTCAGTGGTTTGGCTATCTTGGAGTACCCTTCAACGAAACGCCTATAGTATCCAGCGAAGCCTAAAAAACATTTAAGCTCTTTGAAATTGGATGGGCGCGGCCAACATTTCAGAGCAGAGATCTTTTCGGGATCGGTGTGGACTCCGTGAGCATCCACAACATGCCCTAAATACTTCACAGATGTTTTGAAGAAGTGGCATTTTTCTGGGGATAATTTAAGACCGTAGTCTCTTAAGCGAGTAAGAACTTTCATTAGCCTGGATTCGTGCTCTTCTAATGTGTCTGAGAACACAATCAGGTCGTCTAAAAAGACAAGCACTTCGGTGAGGTGGAGATCACCCACACACTTCTCCATCAGGCGTTGGAAGGTGCTTGGGGCATTTGTAACACCCTGTGGCATCCTATTAAATTCATAGAACCCAAGAGGACACACAAAGGCTGTCTTAGGCTTGTCCTCCTCGGCTACCTCCACCTGATAGTAACCGGACTTAAGGTCCATGACTGAAAACCATTTAGCTCCACTCAGAGCTGTGAATGTCTCCTCAATATTTGGCAGGGCATATGCATCTCGAATAGTTCTTAGATTTAGTTTACGGTAATCTATGCATAGCCTTATCGAGCCATTCTTTTTCCTTACCAATACAATTGGTGAGGCGAAAGGACTTTGTGACTCTCGAATGATGCCTGCATCCAGTAATTCCCTTAGATGTTGTTTGACAGCTTCTCTGTCACTTGGGTGTATGGGCCTTGGCCGCTCTTTGAAAGGTGTTTCATTGTTCAATTTGATTTGGTGCTTCACAGCTGTGGTGTGGCCATGGGACATGTCATCGAGAGCAAAAACTTCAGGGATGGATCTCAGTTTTCCCAGAATTCGCTCTTTCCATTGCTCTGGGATGGGAGAATCATCAAGGTTGAATGTGAGGTTGTCGCTGTCTGGTTCATTTCGACTTGGAGGATTCTGAGTTTGACTCGGTGCTAGTGGGGAAACGTGTTGGGCTGCACAAGCTTGAGCGACAATACTATTTGACTGCAATGTAACAGCATGTTCACTAACATTGTGTACAATGACAGGTACTTTACTGCTGGAATTAAAAGGAATGTCCACTAAAGCAGATTCAAGAAGCAATCCACCTGGTAACTTGTATTGCTCATGCGGCTCAAGGACAAAACTTGTGTTCCGGTTGTTCTTTCTTAACCTCACATTTCCCATTAGGCATTGTTTGTGTCTTGCAGGGATTGTCACTGCCCCTTTGCTATGCAACATGACAGGGCAGGAATGAGTATCATTTCTTTGTACTTGGGCAACGTGTTGAAGGATCGTTGCAAACTGCTTAGAGTGTAGCTTACGAATGAACTTGGGACCATCTTGATGTACTAACTGTCCATAAACCCGTAAAAGCACATTTGTCCCTATCAACAGCGGAATTCTACTGTTAAAGTGACACTCAGGAACAACAAGGGCCAAGACAGCTAATTGTTGTTCTTTGCCTGCAATGTTTTCGGGAAATGTAATGCAAGTCTGAACATAACCCAAGTATGGCACGTTTTGCCCTCCTGCTCCTTCAATTTCAAGAAGAGCATGTATTGGTTGGATGGGAAGGTGGGAAAGGTGCATCTTGTGAAAAGACTCAGAAATGGTCGTAACCTGTGAGCCTGAATCCATTATGGATTCACAGGGTACCCCGTCAACAAATACTGAGGCTGCACAGCGTGGGCCTATGAGACCTTGAGGGAAGAGGAAGTTAGGATCTAGGCTGTGTATGGGATGAATGGGCTCTGTGATTTGCACTTCAGGACCACAAGCTAATGTCTCGGGACTGGGGGAATCAAGGGTTTCAGCTCCTGGGTGTCCCACGACAGGAGCTGCCACTAGTTTAAAGCAAACGGGGCTGTGGCCTGACGTGCAGCAAAATCAGCCCGTTTCTTTCTCAACTCTGCATGCTTTTCTCGGACAAGTGTGGGATTAGCGTCATTTGAGCAGCTTACTGCAATATGATTGTCTTCCCCACACTTAAAGCAAAACCATGCCCTAGGTGTGCCAGGAACTTTAGCAAATGCCTGTGAGTTTCTGGTGTTGACAGCTAGAGAATTTTTGGGCTCATATCTCTCAGGTTTGGTTGAATGGCTTTGGCTTTGGACAAGCATTTGGACTTGTTTGGTCAACTCAGCTATTTGACCTTCAAGCTTGGCAGTTTCATTCGGTTTTGGGTTCACAGATCTGGATTTAGTGCTTACAAGAGGTTCAGTACTTGGGGCGGTGCTCCTTGGCCTTTGCGTTAAAGTTAACTGTTCAACTTGCTTTGTGAGCTCACTAACTTTTTGTTCGAGTTTCACAGCTTCACTGTCGGTTGGAGTAGGAGTCGCAAGTGGCGCTTGGCCAAAAATGGGCATACTAAAAACTGAGTGTGCGTGTGCAGCAGCTTTTGTTGCACCCAAATGTTTCTTCATGCGGTCCAACTTGGCGAAGCGACGCTCTTCCTCAGTCCTTAACATGAGGAGAAGCTCTGAAAATGAGGGTGGAAAGCTCTTTTTTGCTTCAAGCTGGAGACTTATTATCAAGCTTTGGTCCCAGCAACCTCTAATGAATTGCTTAAGAAGCAGTTCATTTACATTTGCAGGAGGGGCTCCCCCTCTAGAAATGACTCGTGTGAGAAGGCTGTGAAGACGGTTCAAGAAGGCAGATGGGTTCTCTCCGCTGTTTTGATTCGAGCCAAGAAAGGCAGTGTAAAGCTCTTCACCGTCCTCAACAACTCCAAAGGCTGAATCAAGCTGAGTGACATAAGTGCTTAGTGTCGCAGTGACCCCCAGAGGCTTTACAATTTCAGATGCAGGGCTAAGTAAGCTCTCAAGTATCTTCCTCACTTTGAGGGCATCAGTCAGAAAAGGGTCAGTGAGTAGAAGATCGACTTGGGTACGCCATGTCTCATAGTTGACTTCACCGTTGGGCCGTGGAAGTCGGCCTGAGAAGGTACGTATCTTAGCATGAGCAAGGGGTGCGTGACTTGGCTCATTACGAATAACATGTTCAACCACTACTTTCTGAATATGCGAAGGGTTGTAGATGCTCTCGTCTACATGCACTGGACCAGCAAAAGTGTCAGTATGTGGGCTGAAAGCACTTGTGGGTTCTACGGGTTCACTTGAATCAGTATTGGGAATGATGTCAGCTGTCGTATTAACGTTATGGTCAACGGGTGATCGTGTCTCAGTCTGGGGGGTAGGGCTGGCCTGCAACTCGTCTTGGAAAATACTGAGGAAGCCTGCCCTCCCACTGCCCCCCATAAACTCAAGTTCCTTCAGGTATCTACGGGCCACTTCCTTGCCCATTTCTTCTTGGGTGATATCTCTGACAGTTTTGGAAACCCATTTCACTGTAGGGTCTACAGGGCTGACAACTTCCCCTAAGGTGGAAGGGTCTATCTTTAAGATAGCCTGTTCAGACTCATACGCTATAAGTGTTCTGCCTTCGGGCTGATGTGGCTCATCAGGGACCCTGACAATGTTAGAGATCTTACCATTGACTTCGAAAACATTAGTTATATCATGTTCACTACGGTGTCTTTCAATACCTGTAATAAGCAGGGTTTTCTGGCTATCAACTCTAAAGCGTTCACAAAGGTCAAGTGCCATTTTCAAAAATAAACGTATTACTCAGTGTGTCATATGAGTTGGAGGTAAAACCACTATGCCAATCTCCTGGCTGGCTCGCCACTATTTGTCACCCTTTTTAACTGAGTAGTCCAAAATCAGTCGAATCCGCAGTAATCTGTCATACAAAGTCAAGGAAAACAGTATTTGAGAATCTACTCATTGGGTTCAGTTAGGATCGTAAGGAGACTGGCAGTGGTAACTCAACTTAAAGAAGGAATATCCCTCCACTCAGAATGAGACACTGACAACAACTTAAAGGAAGAAAAGTGATTTGAGTGTATTCAACATTTAAATGGTCCAAAGCATAGACATGAACAAAACATTTAAATAATCTCAAACATGCAAATCTCAACAATGTACAATATATCACTTAAAGTGTCCATAAATGGTTTAGGTAGGCTGTCCATTTCAGTTCAGTGCACTTAGTATTCAGTGTTCTTAGTGAGTGTTAATTGTCTTTAGTCACTGGTTTGCTTTTTTTTCCACCAGTTTCTTTTTGTTAAGTGGAATCAGATCTGACCCAAAAAAAAGGAAAAAAAGTAACAACACAAAGCGTCCTGAGATCTCAGGAAAACGTTAATCCAAAAAAAAATTGCAAATCGTTGTATCCTACCACCCTCCAAGGGAACAGGTGGCCTTCAGATTGAGAATGTCCTTTCTAGGCACCTCCAGTGGCATCCAGTCCTTAGATGGCACCCCTCGGTCCTTGCAGCAGATTTCTACCACATAAAAAACCAGTCTGCACACAACGTGCAGTCCAATCACTTCACTTGTAAAATAAAACATGTCTTCCTCTAATATTATCCCTTTTTTCCCCACACATCACACATCTATACAGTTCTTATTGGCCAATAACAATTTATCAACAACAAAAATACATTTCACTGCAAATCATGAAGCATGAAAAGTGTCTCCGTGGTGTGTTAGCTAAAACGTCACATATAAACGCATTAGCCCAGGGAGCACATGTGGGTACGCTAGCATACCTTCCACAGGCTAACACAGCTAAGCAATCATTAACAGGTTCTAAGACAAATATCACATTTCTGACAAGCATAGTATCCTGACTGGTTTTATGCTCAGAACTGGACTGTGAATCACAACTTAAACTGCAACTATGAGACTCACCAGGATATTCTTCAAAGAAAACATTAATTCCGTAGCGCAACACGTTACAGACTGAATCTCCACACAGCTTTTGCGCATCTAGCTCCGTGCAGGCGGATGCAGTGAAAGAAAGTCACCACGCACGCGCTATGGTGCATTCACGGTACATGGGAAAACTCAGAACTTAACAAAACAGTAACACTTCAAATTAGAATAAAAATGGAATACAATTGGCAATAAAATAACCATGGGTTACATTTACGAAGAATTGATTAAAACATTTACTATCTCTTCCATGTTATTAATGCTTCTATAAAGTACCCATCGTTATTCCCTGATCCATCTTTGATTATACTGTTTAATACGTTCCAGATATCTCGTGTTATCTTCATTGTGTTCCAACCTTTTTATGAAATACTCTCTTTTACAGGATCTCATTATATTCATTTATTTTTGTAAGTTTTATACTTCCTTTCAGTTTCTATGCTTCTCTTTTTTATGAATGCTCGATATACGGTATTCTTTGTTTGCTCCTCCGTGGTTGTTTTCCTGTTGATTTCAATTACTGGACAGTTTTTATCAAGTAACGTGTTAAATGTTCTTAAAAATACTTCGTAAGCTTAACTTCGATACCCGCGCTCTAACACGAAGCTGAAGGATGAAAATTATTGTTTTTTGGTGAGGCAGAAGGCGAGGTGAGGCAGAAGGCGAAGGTAAGCGGAAGTGACGGTCAAGGTAAGCGATTCATGTTGTAACTGACGTCAGACGCCGGAGATTTTGGCGGAAAATTAAAGCAAATGGTAGTTTAGATTTGAACAAATTTCTTTAAGCTTCAGTATTACCAAATACACTTATCAATTGTCTCATAACTAACAATATTTGTCTAAATAATCTCCAACACCCTGGAGAACAACAGGGAGAGTTTAGAGGCTCTCCAAGATTATATTGATCAGTGCTTTCAGGATCTCGTGATGAAGAAGGCTCAGAGTGCAGCTTCCCCGGCTAAATCTGAGACGCCGTCGTCGAAAAGACAACGCCCGGCAGATTCCCCCGGCACAACATCGCCAGCTGGCAAAGATATTGCCGACATACTGGAGTCAATCGACAAGCGATTGTCCAGTTTCGACGCAAGGCTGTCCTTGGTGGAGATTCTTCACCGGGAATTTAAATGCTTGCGAGAATCCCTGGAGTTCAGCCAGCAGCAAGTGGAAACGCTCGCTGCTGAAAATGCCACGCTAAGGGAGTCGGTGAAATCTCTCACAGAAAATGTTACTCAGCTCAATAGAGAAAATAAAAAAATAAAAGAAACGGTTATTGATCTACAAGCTCGTAGCATGCGTGATAATCTAGTATTTTCTGGTATTCCAGAAGCCGCTGGAGAGGACGCGGAGACCACGGTAAAAAGCTTCATCCAAACCCACCTGAAGCTGCCGGAGGACACGGTGAAGAACATCGTTTTCGATAGGGTGCATCGCCTCGGCCCCATTCGAGCTACGGCCGGGAGACCACGTCCTATCGTGGCCAAATTCGGCCACTTCAAACAAAAGCAACATGTGAAAAGCCGCGGCAGGGAATTAAAAGGAACGGACTTCAGCGTGAACGATCAGTTCCCCAAAGAGATCCTGGAACGACGCAGGGTCCTCTTCCCAATTCGACGCGGCTTCATCCAGAAAGGCTCCCGCGCTGTCATCGCTGTGGACCGGCTGTACGTGGACGGACAGCTCCACCGCGACCCCAACATCACTCCGTGGCTGTATTAACTTCAGACCAGATAAGAATCCGCTACACCCTTTCCCTATCCACTCACACTAACTTGCATTAACATCTGTTTAACTTACCGATATCAAATCGCATCTTAAGTGTGATTTCATAGCAGTATTAACACCGTCACTCTCCGTCAGTGATTTAATTGGAATGTTTACGTTTTCTTTTCACTCTTCTCGTTTTTTTTTTTGTTTTTTTTTTCTTCTCTCTTTTCCCCCTCTTGTTTTTATGCTGCTCACCCTCCTCCTTGGTTTCTTTCTTTATTTCTTTCACTGCTTCGATCACCTACTTCCACACTCATCCACAAACAACATCATTTATTTCGACACTTACTCACTGCACGATCACGCACAGTCATGCGCTCAACGGCAGCACATTTACATCAGTCAGACAGCGCACACAGACCTACAGGATACACACACTTAAGCCAAGCATACTCATATTAGTAAATATGCAAACACATAGTCAGACTCAGGGAGCATCTCGCCACACATTTTTTCTCTCTCTCCCTCTCCTTATTTATGAACAAGTGATGTATTCTCTCCACCTGTCTAAGCGACACACACAGAGTACACCCCTAGTTATGTACAGACATCTATGGGTGCACTAAGATTCGTTACATGGAATGTAAATGGAGCTGGCTCCAGAGAAAAGAGGTTAAAAATATTTAACCAACTCAAAAAACTACAGGCAGATGTTGTCCTTTTACAAGAGACCCACAGACCTCTTAGAGGTTCGAATGAACTTAAAACACCTGAGTTTCCTAATGTGTTCTCAGCTTGTTATAATTCTAGACAAAGGGGAGTAGCAATTTTAATCCATAAAAAAATTAATTTCACAGTACTCGATACAGTTATAGATCCAGAGGGCAGATTCTTAATCATTAAACTATCTATACTTGATAAAAAGCTATGTATTGTAAGTGTATATGGTCCAAATGTTGATGATCCCTCATTCTTTCACGGTTTTTTCAGTGCACTCTCTGAACACTTAGATGGCACACTTGTGCTTGGAGGCGACCTCTACCTTGGACTGAATGAAGAAATGGATAGGCTCAATACAGCAGGAACTCAGCGTAATTGGCAGTCCACAAATATAATCAAACAGTATATGAGCGACTTTGGTCTTTGCGATGCATGGCGCTCCCTTCACCCCACCAGTAAGGAATATACTTTTTTTTCACATGTTCATCACTCCTACTCTCGTCTAGATTATTTTTTGGTC
The DNA here is from genome assembly GCF_056152115.1 of Neolamprologus brichardi. Lineage (NCBI taxonomy): Eukaryota > Metazoa > Chordata > Actinopteri > Cichliformes > Cichlidae > Neolamprologus > Neolamprologus brichardi. The sequence goes on from NC_142122.1 coordinate 304,645, forward strand.
AGCAGCTCACTGCTGAGTGACATTTCAGACACTGAGATTCACCCTATAGCTGTCAGCGATCATGCTCCTGTATCTTTAACACTAATGCACAAGAATAATACTATGCCAAGTAAAAACTGGAGATTTAATACATCACTGCTTAAAGATGAAGACTTTATTAAATATTTTAAAAAAGAGTGGACTTCATATTTAGACTTTAATGACACTCCCGGAACATCAGCTTCTGTTTTATGGGAAGCAGGGAAAGCTGTGATGAGAGGTAAAATAATTTCTTTCTCATCACATAAAAAGAAAAAAGAAAACAAAAATATTCAGGAATTGGAAAAAAACATCAAATCACTAGAAGAAGCCTACGCGTTCCACCAAGATCAGGAAACATTGAACAAAATACGCAAAACAAAACTAGAATTAAATGAGATAATTGATAGAAAAACAAAATTCTTAGTACAAAGACTACGCTTACAAAATTATGAACATAGTAATAAATCTGGTCAATTTCTAGCAAACCAGCTAAAAATAAATAAAGAAAAAACAACTATATGTGCTGTTCAAGATTCATCTGGGAACACAATATATGAACCGAAACAAATAAACAACATTTTCAGGGATTTCTATAAAACGTTGTATTCACCACAAATAAACCCATCTAAAAAGGAAATTGATCAATTTTTAGACAACATAACTCTCCCAAAATTATTAGAAGCTCAAGCAATGGCACTGGATTCGCCACTGACATCAGGTGAACTCCAGGAAGCCCTGATAAGTATGTCCAATAATAAGGCTCCAGGTCCAGACGGCTTTCCTGCAGAATTCTACAAAGAATTCTGGACGATTCTAGCACCAGTTTTTTACAGAACGTTGTTAGAAATCAAAGAAAAGGGCAGACTTCCATCAAATATGAATTCTGCAAACATTAATCTCCTGCTAAAACCAGGCAAAGACCCTGTATATCCCTCAAGCTATCGTCCAATATCCCTTATTAATGTAGACCTCAAAATAATCTGCAAAGCTCTCTCGAAGAGACTAGAGAAAATAACCCCCCTCTTAATTCATCCTGACCAAACTGGTTTCATAAAAGGTAGGCACTCATCAACAAATACACGTAGATTACTTAATTTGATAGACTACTCATACAGTAAAAACCTTGAAACTACAATATTTTCCTTAGATGCAGAAAAAGCGTTTGACAGAGTTAACTGGAAATTTCTATTTGCAACTTTACACAAATTTGGTTTTGGATCTTCTTTCATCAACTGGTTAAAAATATTATATAATTCCCCAACAGCTTGTGTCAGAACAAATGACCAGACATCCTCCAGCTTATGTCTCCTGAGGGGCACCAGGCAGGGATGCCCACTCTCCCCTTCACTGTTTGCAATTTTTATCGAACCACTAGCAGCAGCAATTAGACAGAATTCAGCAATTAAGGGCATAAAATGCAAGAACGTGGAACATAAAATCAGCCTTTATGCTGATGATGTGTTACTCTTCCTCCAAAATTCACAAACCAATATCTCTGGGGTGATTGAATTGATAAACTCTTTTGCAAGAATATCAGATTACTCAATTAACTGGTCAAAATCTACAGTCCTTCCTATTAATTGCTGCTTCCATAATTCCTCTTCTACTCCACTGCAATCGGGAAATATAAAATATTTAGGTATTAATATTTCTCCCAAGCTTGCAGATCTAACTAAATTAAACCATACCCCACTTTTAAAGAAAATAGAAGGTGATCTGGCTAGATGGAAATGTCTACCCATATCACTCATGGGAAGGGTTGCTGCTATAAAAATGATGGTATTACCAAAAATAAATTATTTATTCTTAATGATCCCAACTAAACCGCCGCAAGATTGGTTCAGATCTCTAGATTCATATATGTCCAAATTCCTTTGGAAAAATAAGCCCCCACGTATAAGCTTAAAAACACTACAAAAGACCAAGGATAAAGGAGGATTAGAACTACCTAACTTTCAGCACTACTTCTTAGCCAACAGGCTTCAGTTTATCTCAGGATGGCTAAAACATACCCTTTTAGATGAACCTTGGCTAGATGTAGAACAAGCACTTTGCAATAATCTAGAGATTTCAGATCTACCATTTATCAGCTCAAACATCCAACGACATGAATGCTTCAAAAGCATCAACATCAGCTCTTCTCTGACAGCATGGTGGGAGTTTCTGAAGTTGACAGAGTCTTCATTAATCCCATGCAAACGTACACCTATCTGGAACAACCCTGACATATTACAAAACAATAATATGATAAACTTTTCAGATTGGAATGGTAAAGGAATCAAATATGTAGAACATATACTAGAAGGAACAGAATTTATTTCATTTGACAGACTAGTTACACAATATGGGATCAACAAGAAAAGATTTTTAGAATATCAACAAATTAAATCCATAATAAAAAAGAAATTTAAACCGGGTCAAGTTGAACTACAAACACCACCAAGTGTGGTTCAATTTTTTACTCTTAAAACCCCCAAATTACTATCCAAAATATACAGAATGCTTTCTAAAATAGATGAATCAATATCACTTCCTATTGCAAAATGGGAAGCGGATTTATCAGTTAACTTAGACCAAAACTTCTGGTCTCAGATTTGCTTAAAAACCTTTCATCTAATCAAAAATCCCAATCTTCAATTAATTCAATACAAAATACTACATAGAGTGCACTATACAGGTCATCGGATGTTCAAGATGGGCTTTGCATCTACCAACAACTGCTCACACTGCCAAACCAATTCACCGGACAATTATATCCATGCTCTTTGGTTCTGTCCACCAGTTCAGAAGTTTTGGCGCGAGATATGTGAAGACTTATCAAAGTGTCTGAAATGTAACATTCCAACTTCCCCCTTAGTGTGTTTGTTGGGCAGCTTAGATAATGTCACTTCAGAAAAGAATATAACCCATATGGTTTTCACTGCCCTATGCATCGCCAAGAAAACAGTCCTCATGAACTGGAAAAATAAAAACAATCTTAATTCTAACCAATATAGAAATTATCTATTAGATTACATTAGTCTTGATACAGCCTCTGCCACCACATCAGATCAATCGCTCTGGGCTCCTCTGATCAGCTCCATCACCTAGTGGGGGTGGGGGGTCATATTTTGGTCTCGCCTTCACTGTTGTGATTGGTGTGGGGGTAGGGTCAGGCTTAGGGCGTTGGGGGGTTTCTCGGGAGCATCTTCCTTGGGGGGCTCAACCCGGGGTAGCGGTCATGGCCAATTAGGGGCTCTGTTGGCTCTTGGGTGACGGTTTCCTCGTAGCTACGTGCAGCGGGGCTAGGGGAGGGTCTGTGCTGACGGACGGGGGTTACTGACCTGGTAGCCTGGCTGCCCCTGGGTGGGTCCGGGACGGGCGTGAGGTTCTGGGGGCGCTCCGGCTCTGGCCTGGGGCCCTGGCCGGGCCTCGGGGGCCTGGGTCCTGGTTGGTGTGTTGCCGGGGTTGTGGGCCGGTGGGTATATGGGGGCCCGCCACTGGCGCGGGGTGCCGCCGGTGCGCCGAGCCATCTGGGGGGCTCTTCAACTGGTGGGGGGGGGGGGGGGTTGTCACATCTTGCAGGAGCTTTCCTCTCTCAGGAACTCTCTCTGCAAGAGGGGGAGATACAGGAGAGGTGGAGGAAGATCTCAGCCTGGGCGTCTATTGTCTTATGTAGTCTGGAAGATGAGTGGATGATGGGGTGGGTGCAGTTTTCTCTGTGGTGGGGTTGGGTGGACTGCCCCGGGCTCTGTGGGGCCGGGCGGCGCCGCTGCGCTGGGCCCCGGTTGGGATGGGCCTGGGCCCCCCTTCCCTGGCGGGTCGCGGAGTATGGGGGTGCCTACTGGGGTCAGCGGGGGAGCTGGCCCCAGGGAGGGGTCAATTGCCCCTCCCTTCCTTCCCTCCCCATCTCCAGCTGCCTCCCTCTTCCCGCTCCACCACAACCACCCACACATGCAGGGCCTTGGAGTGGGGGTGTGTCACCAGGGTGCAGAGGGGGTAACCCCCCCCTCTGTCCCCTTCTGGCTGCCTCTGCCTCAATTTTATCCCGCAACTTAGACATTCACATTACTCACACTCTCATTACACATACATATAGGATCTTGGGGGTGGGCACGCTACACGGAATCTCAATTACCATCAGGGTGTACACCTCACCCCTGGCGTCGTTGCCCACCTCTCAATTTTAAATACACGTAGACATTGAGGGCTAGCAGGAGGGACTATGCGCTTACCTGCTGCTCTCTGGCAGGTAGCTCCATGCCCTCCTGGGTTTTAAATGCACCTTAGAACACACATACATCAACACTACAATGAGCGGGTGGAGGGAGGTTAGGAGTCTTCTCTCACCCTCGTTCTCTGCGGTCTGCTGGAGCAGGGGGGCTAGGAGGAGGAGTTGGCCGTCCGACTGGGGTCCGGAATGTGGGGCCTCCCTGCTGCTGCGGAGTCGGGGCGGTCTGCTTCTCTCTACCGCAGGGAAAAAGGGTAACACAACCTGGGTCTGGGTGCGGTTCCCCCCCCCAGGGGCAAGGGTACCTAGACCCGGTTTGTAGAGTATGCTTGGGGAGTGTGATTGTGTGTACAGCGTCTCTTTATGTCTGTCTCCACGTTGGTTAAGTGTGGAGTAAGTGCATATGAGAGCATGAGGGTGGGAATGGATGTTTGTATCTGTGTGTGCCTGTATGTCTGTGTCCATATGTCAGGTTGGGTATCAGACGCCACCTCTCTGAGGACAGCTCAGGCCCTCCAAGGTTTGGAGGCCTATCTCCCCCCACCACTTCCCCTGCCGGGGGCGGACTCCCTCAGACATCGGTGCGTTGGTGGTTCTTTGTGTCCGGGGGTGGGCGTCCGGGTGCACACCGGCTCACTCCTTGGCGGCTGCTTATCGGGGCCTGGAGCCTGGGGCTTGCTTGGGCCACTTCGGAGGTGGGGTGCCCCCGGCCTCTCGGCCTGGGGCTCGGTCACTCAGGCACAGCTGGCTGCCGGCGGAGCTCACGGGCACGTCGCTGCAACCCCCCCTGGCTTCTGCTCCGTGGCTGCTGGGTGACCCCTCATCTGGGACTCTCCTCAGCTCTTTCTGGGACAGTGGCACGGCTGCCCCTCTGTTGGTCTTCCTTGGTCTCTTGTGTTCTGGGGGCCTCTGGATGTCTGGGGTTTTGATCTCCTCCATACCTACTTCATGCCCTGGAGGACGGGGCAGTGGCCCCCCACACCCTCTAGCAGATCATTACATGAGGGAACCTTTTAAGAAAACAAGCGCGTCCATACTCACAGGTGTACACACGGGTGATCACACACACAAACTACACCCTTTTTGGCTCCTACCTCAATGCACACTGTGCTGTCGATCTTACGTGCTGCACAATAATGTTTAATATTTAGTATTTAGTGTCATATTCCCATATATCATTGTGATGTTGTTTATTGTATTACTCTCGTTTTCTTCTGCTTGTTTTCTTTTTTCTTTCTCAACAGGTGATCCAGGTGATCGATACATGTATTTTTTTTTCTTTTTTTTTGCTTATTCTGTTTTTTGCCCTTCTCCCCCGTCCCTCTTCTCAACTGTTTTTCTTTCCCTCTTTCTTTCTCCCTTTTCTTTCCCCCAGTCAAGTCTGTCCCGTATTCAGCAAGTGAAAATAAAATAAAGAATAAAAGGTGAATCAAATGGACCATTACGGCAAAGCTGGGATGGTCAATTTGGTAAAGAAAATCCGTTGGGCATCTTTCTTCGCCTTTAGACAATAATTCTGATGGCAAAAGAGCCAAACGGGACAGGCAAAGAAAAAAAAAAAAAAAAAAAATAAGAAAACGAGTGCGTACCTCTTATTATTCACACATCCTGTTATCTCATTAAATCTATCAGTGCCAAAGCTGCTGACCTGCTGACCTGAACCCAAACTCACTATCTGTCAGTAATTCATATTTCTCCACAAAACTGTCAAATCTTTTTATGAAGAGTTTTTCCAGTATCTTAGAGAACTGGGAGAGTATTGACACTGGTCTATAGTTTGTAAAGTGATGCCTTTCACCGGTTTTGTAAACGGGAATAACTTCAGCAAAACCGCTGTTTGAAACGACAAGTTGAATATATACTTTAATGGTTTTACAACACCATCAATCTTTACTGTTACCACATCAACATCGTTCCAGTCTGTACTGGTTTTGTTCTCTTCCACTGCTCTTAAAAACATTGAGCTTCTATTGCTTTCAGTATTTTGTGTCCCATCAACTTTATTTCTTCTGCCAGTTTTGGCCCCATGTTTACGAAGAATTGATTAAAACATTTACTATCTCTTCCATGTTATTAATGCTTCTATAAAGTACCCATCGTTATTCCCTGATCCATCTTTGATTATACTGTTTAATACGTTCCAGATATCTCGTGTTATCTTCATTGTGTTCCAACCTTTTTATGAAATACTCTCTTTTACAGGATCTCATTATATTCATTTATTTTTGTAAGTTTTATACTTCCTTTCAGTTTCTATGCTTCTCTTTTTTATGAATGCTCGATATACGGTATTCTTTGTTTGCTCCTCCGTGGTTGTTTTCCTGTTGATTTCAATTACTGGACAGTTTTTATCAAGTAACGTGTTAAATGTTCTTAAAAATACTTCGTAAGCTTAACTTCGATACCCGCGCTCTAACACGAAGCTCTCAGACTGCAGCTCCAGCTTCGCCTTGTCTGTCTCTTGTTATGCGACAGCCTCTCGTGATTAATCAATCACTAGATTAATCAATCACTAGATTGATTAATCTAGTGATTGATACACAAACATCTGTTTCTGTTTCGGCTCAAAACAGTTTGATGATTTTTGCCTCAGCAGGACTCACCTGTGCTACACCACAAACTCACTGCACCTCTCAGTCTGAGGAGCAGCTATGACACTTAGTGTGACGGAGGAGGCCTCACCTTTGCTCTGCTCCTCCAGCTCCTCCACCCTCCCCCTCAGCTCCTCCGCCTGTCGGAGCGCTTCCTCCTTCAGTCCCTCCAGGCTCCGTCTCTGCTGCTCGGCCTGCACCTCTCCATCCCTCAGCCAGCTCTCCACCCTCCTCAGGATCTGACGCCGGCCCACCTCCTCCGCCTTCAGGCTCAGCACCAGCTCCTTCAGCCCTCGCAGTTCATCCCAGAGGACGGGGAGGGCCTGGGAGATGACCGCCGGCGGGGGGACAGAAGCCTCCGACTGGCCCCGACTGACAGAGCAGCAGAACAGCAGAAACAGAGCAGCAGACCTTCTCGCCATCGTCCTCCACCTGCAGAGATCCTTCAGCACAAGGGCGAGGGGGTGGAGTCTCCCCACAAACACGATTCAAGACAAACAAGCAGAAAACACAAAACTGCAGTTTGTAAAAGTGGGTGTTATTAACAAGAATAACAAGAGCAAAAGCAGAGCAGCTTCACCCTGCGCTCCATAAGCAGCTTAGAAGAAAGGCGGCTTGCACTCACTCGGCATCCAGTAATCATCGTCTCACAATAAAAAGGCTTTTCAGACCTTTCTCAGTCACGGCTTCCCACGTGCTCCGACCCGGATAATCATGCAAAGAATTCCAAGTGTGAAAGAAAGAACTGTGGTTCACCTTCAGCCTTTATGAATCCGAGCACTGTTTCAGCAGCTGCGCTCTCACGTCCTCCCGCGGGTCAGGAAACAGCTGACAGCTGCAATAACTGCTCGCTGAGCCGTAATAACGCAACGGTACCAGGGCGGGTAACCGGAGTAACATTAACCCGAGGGCGGGTAACCGGAATAACTTTAACCCGAGGGCGGGTAACCGGAGTAACATTAACCCGAGGGCGGGTAACCGGAGTAACATTAACCCGAGGGCGGGTAACCGGAGTAACGTTGAACCCGAGGGCGGGTAACCGGAGTAACGTTGAACCCGAGGGCGGGTAACCGGAGTAACGTTGAACCCGAGGGCGGGTAACCGGAGTAAGATTAACCTGAAGGCGGGTAACCGGAGTAAGATTAACCCGAGGACAGGTAACCGGAATGAAGTTGAACCCGAGGGCGGGTAACCGGAATAACATTAACCTAGCGTCCCAACGACGACGGCTCCTACAACTCAAAATCTTAGCTCAGCTCAGGTGTGTGCACGTTGTGTGATAAATCAAGCGCAGCTGACAGGAATCGTGCTCAGGGATTCATTCACATCAGTAAGAGTGTAAATGAATACAGACAAAAGAACTCGCCATCAAAAAGAGAATGAGAGAGAGGCAGTGACAGGAGAGAGCAGGGGTCAGTTAAAGTGTAGTTTAACTAAGGTTTAGGTGAACAGATAACAGCTTAGTTTGTACTGACACCTGCTGAGACTGAAGGCTGCATGGTGCTCTCAGGGACACAGAAAGATCTGATACTGGCTAGAAATAAGATAAGAACTGTTTAGTACACTCACAACGAAGCTCCGCGTCAGGGAAGGTAAACCTTCACTACAAGCACACCTGAAGGAAGCCCAGGTGGGTCAGGAGGACCGTGGTAACGGATGGTTGCACTCATTACAGTCACTCTGTGCAGGTAGGAGGCTTCACGATCCTGCAGGTGGGCGTCAGCAGCATGCAGTGAAGTGAACCTGCAGATGTGACGAATGCCTGTTGGATGAAGGCACCACCCTGGAACATGAGCGGGGAACAGGGCAGACCCGGAGGGACACATCCCAGCTGCAACACAGCAGGACTCGTGTTACGGGAACACGCTGCATGCTGGTGGAGACGATGCCGACTCTGATCATCCTCACGACCGAATACAAACTGATCTTTATTGTTTCTGCACACATCCCGAAACATTTTCATTAACTTTGAGTGTAATAAGCTTTGTTGGCCGCGGGCCGGCCCTGTTGTTCCATCTCCACCCGTTTTGTTTCTCCACCCACCGTGCTGCTCGCCTGGTCCTGTGCCACGAACACTATGCAGCCTGGGATCCGTGTGACATCACAGGAACTGCTCAGTCGTGTGAACTCATCACCTGTCCGCGCTCACCTTGTGCTTGCTGTGACAGCCTAATAACCAGACCCATCAGCTGGAGCCGTCCAATCAGACAGCCTGAGCTCAGGTGTTCACACCTGCAGAGCACAGACAGCAGACGCTGACGTCCCGCCAGCATCAGCGGGTGAAGTCTTTAAATCTATCAGCACGCCGTGGCGTGAATCGTGCAGTTACTGTGGAGATGCTGTGCGTCCTCACACACACGGCTATTACAGGTGTACACTCACCTGTGCTTTAATCCACCTGCAGGCACAGGTGAAGCTGCCTGTACAGCATGTGGATGTCAGCACCTCCTGTGGCCCCTGAGGTTAAAGGTCAACGCACGCACACTCTACTAAAAACTCAACTTCAGATTCAAAAAGCAGAAAACAGGATTTTATTTCAAACGTCACACAAACTGAAACACTTCAAATAAAACATGTTCGTCCATAAACCGCCGTCATCATCACCAGCTCAGCGAAACAGCGTGAGGCGGCCCGGTCAGCTGACTCCCATCGATCAGAGCGAGCTCACCCACACCTTCAAGCAGCGAGACGATCGCAGTGTTACCTCCTCGCCCAATCAGGGTGTACGTTACAGAGCAACGGCTTTTCAGGATCCAATCACAGACAGCTGTTCTCTGTCCAATCAGAAAGGAGCAGCAGGTCAAAGGTCGACGTCGGCCAGCTGATTCCAGCTGCTCTGTGATGGCAGCTCGATTTTCTAAACTGGAGCCAATCAGAAGAGACGATGCACGCTCCGCCCACAGGAAGAAACTTTTTTTTGAATGAGGCTGAAAATGTACAAGAAAAACTGAAAATAGTGTTTTCATAAAAACGAGTCAGGCTTGGAGCGGCGCCGGAGCACAATCCTCCAATCAGAGCGCATGTTGACCTCGTGGCGTCCTGCTGAACGCGAGCGCTTCCAGTTTCTCATCACGACCTTAAAGGTCACAAAGGTCACGTCAGGTCACCGTGACGCCGACACGCTGGAGACTGAGCCCCGCCTGTGCGTGGAGCTTACTGCAGAGATTTTATTGCAAAAGAGCTCCGCCCCTCCAGACGGTAACAACCTCGTCCAATCAGAGTGAGCGGCTCCGCGATACGACCTCACAGGAGAAAAAAAAGTTAAACCAATCAAATCAGCAGTGACGCGTCAGCAGGACCTCTCAGCTCCTCAAACGCCACGTTTGCAGAGTCTGAAGCGCTGATGGTGACCTCTGACCCCTGAGATCCAAACAAGCCCCGGGACTCCGCAGGGTCAGCGCTGGCCGGTGTAGGTTCTGAGCCAGGAGCTGACGGAGGCGGCGGCGGACGAGATCATCCCTCCGGTGTTGGCGGCGGGCTGCGAGACCTGCAGGGCACTCTGGGAAAGATCCATGGACTGCAGGAGGACAGAGGAGGAAGAGAGGTTAGAGGTCACGAGGCGGAGCCCCGTAACTCCTCTGCACTGATGTCTGAGCTATGGAGGTCACAGTGACTCCTCCCCTCAGGCGCCCCCGCCCGCCGCTGCGTCCTTCACGAGCAGCTCGGTCCTCAGGTGTGTTTACCTGTGAGGGGATGTCACAGAACCGCGGGCTGGGCACCGTCTCCCAGTCCGTCCCCAGGTCCGTCTCGTCGTCCGTCACCGCTTCGTCTCCGCTCTCCTCCGCCGGCCCCTCCGCCTCCGGCTCCACGAACTCCATGGACTCCTCCAGGTCGGCGCACACCTCGAACGGACCCGTCCTGAAGCACACGGGTAAACATGGCGTCACCCTCAATCAGCAGATCGCACCCACGTTTTCCTGAAATCAAACACTTGCCCTCTCACCTGCCCAGGCTGTCGTTGTCAGGGGCAACCAGAAACACGATGTTCCTCAGGGTGTGATGGAGGTGGAGCTTCTCGCTGTCAACGTGCTGAACACAGAGAAACGAGGTGAGAGGCGGGAACACAGAGACGGATCAATCAATCAGAATCCGTCCTGCTGCCTCGACACAGAAGACGAACGGCGTGCGAGTCTCACCTGAGAGAAGCACAGGTGGAGCACGTTGGTGTTCAGCTTGCTCAGAGCTCGGGTGAAGCGGTAGCGGCTCAGATTGTCTCCGCAGAACTCGCTGAGAAAACAAACAGCACAGAGCGAAGATTAAAGATGGACGCCGCGACATCGGCAAAATCGACCTACAGCTGAGCGGCGCCACTTTTCAAACGTTCCCACCTGTTGCAGAGCTTCTTGGGCAGGTTGACGTCCAGCATGTGGGACAGGATGGTGACGAGCTGCGTGGTGTAGCAGAGGGCGGCGCTGATGGTGTGAGCCGGGTTAATGTGGTCCAGCTCTGCGGCAAAAGGAGGTCAAAGGTCAGGGTCACCTGAAACCTTTTCAAACTAAAGTTTTCTGAGCACCCACATAAAAATACTCTTTATTAAAAAAATTAGAAGTAAATGAAGTATTTTATAATAATAATAATAATAATAATAATAATAATAATAATAATAATAATAATAATAAGAAGAAGAAGAAGAAGAAGAAGAAGAACAACAACAACAACAACAACTTCAGATAAATACAAGAACAAACTTCTGGCTGAGAAGAAATCTGAACTCAGGGAAAAAATGAGATCAGTTATCAGTAAGACCACTAAAGCTCCGCCTCCTCACTCTTCACCTGGGCCCTGATTGGTGCTCTTCTCCTCCACCCAGCTGTAGTAAGCGGAGCAGTCTCCGTTGCTGGGCAGGGCCACAGGGGGCCCCGTGATGCTGATGCTTGTCTCTCCGTTCTGGTCGTCCCAGATCCAGCGTCCCGACAGGTAGGTGGTCCTCCGGGCCTCGGCCAGCTCGCTCACCGTGCTCGAGGTCAGCGGGTCGCACTCGGCCAGGACGTCCGCAGGGTCTCTAATGGACACACAGGGGCAGAGAGCGGGATGACAACACGTGCTCCATCAGTCCCATCAGAGGTGTTCCTGAAACCCAGAAGGCTCCACCCCCTACCTGCTGCCCAGTTTCTCCTCCTGCATGGGGAAGATGTGGGTGGTGAGGTCGCGGATGTGCTCCCGCCGCAGTGCGGCGAGCTGGCTCAGTCGGCTCTGCAGGTCTCGACTGCGTTTCTCCATCAGCTCACCGAGACGCCGGTTGTGGCGCTCGATCTTGTCGCGTTTCTCACCGTGGCGAACGGCCCGGCGCTGCAGCCGCTGGACGTCCTCCTGACACCTGGAGAGGCGCTCGTTATCTGCGGCAGGAGGGGGAAACGGGTCACGCGACGGCTCACGCACCGTGTCAGTTTTAAACCTGCTGACACTCACCGTGCCTCGCCTCCTCGTTGCCCCAGGCAACCGCCTCCTTTAGCTGCTCCACCTTCATCTTACACGACATGATCTTCCATTTCTGAGGACGACAACAGCAACTGGCTTTTAATGAGATTTGAACTTTAATCTGTTCACATTTTTATTCATGCAAACAAGTTAAAACATCAGCTCTCGGCTGGAGGTCAGAGGTGCCGCACAGATGCACCTGACGTGCTCTCGGAGAGGATGGGAGGAGCTACAGCGCATTAAAAACTGCAGGTGAGCTCACTGAAGGTAACATTACAGAGCAGAGGAGCGATAAGGAGGCAGCCACGTGAACGCACACCTGTGCAGCTGTGAACTCACCATCTCGTCAGCCAGCAGCTTCCTGTTCATGGCCTGCACAACGCTGTGAGGACAGAAGATGTCACAGGTTATCTCCAAGCTGCTGTCACCAAAAACACACAAACATCTGCAACACCTGCACAGGTACTGCCTCAAACAGCTTCACTCGCCCTCCCCACAGCCGTTTGTGACATCACCTGTACCTGTGAGCAGCAGGTGTTACCTCTGCTGCAGCTGCTCCTTCTCCCCCTTCAGCTTCTTCAGCCGCTCAAGCTTCTCGGTGTACCTGCAGACAAACAGCAGAGAGTTCACCTGCAGTAGATAAAACCTCACACCTGAGAGGGTTTTACAGTTTCAGAACCAGAAGCCAGCAGAACCCGACAGCCTGATTAAACCCAGCACACTTCTGCAACAGCTGCAGTAACAAAGAGCAGGGGGGCCTGAGGTCATCTCACTGACTCCAGCCTGGGAAACGTCTAAACGGAGCATATGACCTCACTCCAGGGCTCGCAAAATCGCTAGCCCGACGTGGGGGGCTAGCGGTTTTTCCAGTCGGGCTACCAAAACCTATCTCTGCCCTGCCCGTCAGGCTATCAGAGGAAGGAAAAATATATGTCAATGCTTTTGCATTCTTTCAGAAATGTAGCTGGGTAATTATGTCATTGGCATCGGTGAGCCACTGTCAGTATGTGACATATTGAAATCGCGTTTGAATTTGCGCTCGTTTTTTGCTTTCACTTTGCAATCGCGTGAACTGTGTATAGAGAGCGACAGCACTGATTGGTGAGTGATGATCATTTGCACATCATCTTATCAATCGTTAGCTTACTATGCAAACATGACAAGACATCTCCCGCAGCTTAAACATGTGAGAGGTTGATCGCGCAGAGAATCACTGAGCGTTATGTGAGTGCGTGTGTAAAAGCAGCAGGATATATATTTTAGTTCTGCTGAGCCAAATAAGACAGGTCAGGGTGAAGAAGTGACAGCCAAAGAAAAGCTTACCACAAAACGGAAAAGTTATGACAAATCAGACTATAAGGCAAAAAGAAAGTGCAGCTTTATGGTTTCATGGACAAAAGAATTTCTGTGGCTGCAATATGACGAGCTAAATAACCAGGGCTGCACATAAGTGGTCTGCAGGTGCGCATTCAGAACCAGAAAACTTTATTGATCCCTGGGGGAAATTATTTTTTGTTACAGTGCTCCATTATAAACAAACATTAACAGACAGACAACACGCGAACTAAGAATAGTAAGATATACACATATATATACACACACATAAAGTCACTTATTAATAAATATCTGAAAAAGAAAAAGGTGTAGCTGTTGCAGTAAACAGTGTGTTGGGTGGAGGAGTTGTACAGGGAGCCACAGGCAGGAAAGATTTCCTGTGTCGTTCAGTGGTGCATTATGGGTAATCTCAGTCTCTCACTGAGCGTCCTCCTGTGAGTGACCAGCACGTCATGGAGTGGGTGGGAGGTGTTATCCAACATTGTCTTTATCTTGGACAACATCCGCCTCTCCGACACCACCTTGAGGGAGTCCAGCTCCATCCCCACAACATTACTGGCCTTACAGATCAGTTTATTGAGTCTGTTGGCATCTGCGACCCTCAGCCTTGGTGCAGAATGTGCCGTGAAAATCCCACTCTAGTGGACAAAAACAGCCTTTTATATGGACGCAAACGCGCGCTGCAACTTCTTATCTGGTGCGCGTCTTTTACTTTGACAGCGAATGCGCACATGCGGACCACTTATTGTGCACCCGTGTAAATAACATAATGTTCTGGGTGTGTTGTTGGTTTTCCCTCGATTTCTGAGTCGACAAGCGCCTTTGTTACTGGGACCAGTCATTTTAAGGAAGGCCTCCATTAGAACCCATGAGAAATGCAAGAAATGCATTATTGCTCAGTCTGCAGCATCTTTCCCAGAACAAACACCAATTGCAAATAACAAACTAAAAATAAACCTGAAAATCTGTTTAGATCAGCGTACTATGTTACAAAGAGTGAACTACCACAGGCACAATGTAGCAGTCTTTGCAAACTTCAAAAAGCAAACGGCCTCGATCTTGGTCCCACTTGCCTCTTACCCGTGACTTCAGTGGAAATTTCAGATTCAGGATCTGACAGATCTGATTCATGTTCACAGTTCTTACAAGTTCATAGAAATTTCTGTTCAATTAGAACCAAGTATTTGAGTTGATGATTGTAATTTTTATACAATGTTGTAATTTGTGTTTCAACAATTTTTTGATTAATGTTTTGTTTCCTTTACAATATTATACTTTAATGTATAATATTGTAACGGAAACAAAAGAGGAAACAAAACATCAATCAAAAAATTGCTCTCTTTTTTTATTCGGGCTACTTAAATTTATTTTGGGCTACCAAAAACTGAAGAGTCCCTGCCCTAAGGGCTACCAGGGATTTTGAAATTTTGCGAGCCCTGCACTCTGTAACACAGCAGCTAGCCACCAGGCTAACAATACCAGAGCAGGTCAACACACGATAACCTGAGACCTAGCAGACTTACAAAACTGAGCTAACCGGCCAAATAAAGCTTAAAAAGGCTAACAGGCTAACCGAGGCTAATCTAGCTGAGCTAACAGTAACAGATGTTGATACAAAGGCTAACCGAGCTGAGCTAACAGGCTACCTGAAAGTTACTTAGCTAACCACTGTTAGCTGCTAATGCTAAGCGCCGTTTTCAGGTTAGTTTACACCTTTTTAAAGACGAGACGGTGCGACTGTGGAGTATTAGCGTGTCACACCTCCGGTCATTACACCGTAACTTCTGACGTTTGAGAAAATAAAGAAGAGTTTCTGATTTTAATAATAATCGCGCTTCGGTTTAGCCGAAACACCTGTTTCACCACAGCAGTGTTATTTGGGCTCCACGCTTCGGCTAATGTCCCCACCAACAGAGCAGTCAGACACAAAGAAAGCCGTGAAAAGCGTTTTTTAAGACGCAGTCGGTGGTCACAACGACGCCGAACGGCACCGACAGCTACCGTTATCCTCAGGCGAAACGGAGCAGCTCCCCGGTGCTGCGTGTCCGCAGAGGAACGTAGGAACGGGAAACTTTGAGCGTGCGTCGGTGGAATTCGGCTCCGGTGTTTACCTCTCTGTGTTCCTGCCGTCGAAGTACACAAAGTCTCCGGCCTGCACGCAGCGAGCGCAGGTAAGCCTGCGGCGGGAGGTGCTGCACAGAGGGCAGCGCTCCACGGCCACGTACAGCCCCTCCGCGTCGTCCACGGACTCCAGCATAACGCAGCCCTGCGCGGAGTGGGCCGAGGCCGGCAGTGGAGGGCGCAGTGACGGCCGGGCCGCAGAGGCTGGAGCGGGCCGGGCCGGGCCGGCGGAGGACGCCATGCTAGCTGCGCTGTCTGCGGCTCCGCGAAGGTCGGCCTGCCGCTAACGTCTCATAGTTTAGAGCCAACGCACAGCTGTAACCCGAGGACAGACCGCCACTTCCTCTTTCCTCTCACAGCGTGACGGGTTTGTTTATCTGATGGCGTCACGAGTGGGCGGGGTCAGGCATACGTCACCATAAAACATGGGAGGTTGTTAAAAGTAATTCTGTTCAGAGCTCAACGTGAACGACTCATCAGGTGATCGGAGGGTTGGTGGTTGATTCCTGGCTTCCCCAGTCTGCATGCCAAGTATCCTTACACAGGATACGAACCCCGGGTCACTCTCTGATGCTGCATCGGAGTGTGGATGTTGTAGAAGCACCGAGTGCTGCATAAGAATCAGTCCATTTATTCTGTGAAGTCATGAACTCTGCAGACCCACGGAGATTTAAACACGAGCCTCCCATTGGGTCATTACTAGGTCATTACTGCAGGGAATAATAGGTTTAACAATTTCTATGACTCTGTGGTGGCCTCAGCCATCTTTTACGGTGTGGTCTGCTGGGGCGGCAGCATCTCTGCCGGGGACAGGAAGAGACTGAACAGGCTGATCAGGGCCAGCTCTGTTCTGCCCTCTGGACCCAGTGGAGGTGGTGAGTGACAGGAGAACGGCGGCTAAGCTGTCATCCCTGTTGGACAACATCTCCCACCATGCAGGAGACTCTGACAGCACTGAGCAGCTCCTTCAGTGGCTGCAGCACCCACGGTGTGGGACGGATTTCACAGGTCTTTCCTCCCCACTGCTGTCAGACTCCACAACAAAGACTCCAACTGATCAAACACATCCACACATGTGCAATAACACTAAGTGCAACACTCTTTTCTGAGTTGCATTTTTACTCAGTTGTATAAAGCATTTGAATTTATTTATTTTTATCGTATTGTAGATTTTATTCTATTCTGTACAGTTGTGTACAGAATATTATTCTTATTGTATTCCAGCGTTCTCTAATTTTTGCTATATAACTTTGCACTGTCCACTTTTTGCTGTGACAAAACAAATTTCCCGCGTGTGGGACTAATGAAGTTTCTTTTCTTATCGTAACTGGGAACAGCCGAAAAGCTCCCAAACTCAGTTTCATCATAACAACAATTAACTCACAAAAAAGTCAGCTTCAGTGAACAGGTGAGGATCTCAGAGAGGAGCGCTCTCAGATGTCTTAAAAACCTGTGGGGCGACATGTGCTGTGACTGTGGGAAATTAGACGGATCCAATTATTGTGTTCTTCGAGCAAACAAAATCACGAGTGAAACGTGGAAGGACAGAAGCGAGCCATCGTCTCCAGGCTGACGGGGAAAGGCTGCGTGGGCTGATGAGCTCCTGGCCGAGGTAACTCAAGTCTACAGTGCAGGTTATGATCCAATCAGGTTTTAGTTCAGCCACATCATGTGACCTACAAAGTTATTTGTTTGTGGGGTTTAGTTTACGGATGACAGACAGATGAAACAATACCACAGCAGTGCACGCCGTCCTCACAGCTACAGGTGGGCCAATGAACTGTCAGCGTGAGACTGAAGCTTTGTTGCTGCTGCGTGTTTGTCCAGGATCGTCAAAGACTCAAACCTGAGCCCAGTTCACAAAACTCAGGCCGTCTCTGGATGTCGGATCAGTCAGGTGAAGGCCTGCCCTTCAGAATAAAACCGCTGCAATGTTTTTCAGAATAAAAGTTTGAAAGCCGTCTGAAAGGCTATAAAGAGCAGTTTGTTGGAATAACCTAATCCAGATGAGTCTTTTTGTGTCTGGTGTTTCCCACAGTTACCGACGCTCAGGTGTGAAAAGCTCATATTAAATTTGGGGTTTTGAGCGACACCTTCCAAACTGTTGCTGCGCTCCAGCTTCAACCGCTCAGTAAAGATGGTTTTAAAGGCCGTACAACATACACAGACACCTTTATTATGTTCAACAGCTGATGTCTCCACATTTATTCACTCAGTGGAAATGTGTGTATGAAAACACTGAAGTCACATGACTCTTAGAAAACAGATTCTCAGGATGGTGAACTCTTGAGCACAGACTCTAAAACAAATCCCATCCCATAACTCTGCAGTGCGACTCAAAGTAAAACATTTAGCCCAAATATCGAATCAGATATGTACACAGGAACAGGAAGTGCCGCTCTCACTGCTTCCTGAAGCCCTTCAGGATCGGATAAATGTTCTCGAACGCTTCGTAGATCTCGGCTCGCTCTTTGGCTCCTGGAAGGCAACAGCTCAGTGATTAGCACGGTGTCATTCGGTCCCATTTCATGATTATAAGAGTCACATTTCTGAGATTTTCAAAATAAAATACAGCATTGATAGAAAGCAGCCGGTGTTACATCATCATTTAGTCATGTTTCTACAGTTTGTTTTGCAGGAAGTCGTTTCTTAAGATCAGATCCACATTTTGGACTTAGCAACAAATCAAAGACAGATTTTCAGTTTACTTTGTGTTTCAGAGATATTTTAAAGATCATTTTCTTTAAACAGGATCGTTTTGGCCTCTTAATTGGACAGAGACAGTGGGCACAGAGCACAGGTCGGACTTGAACCCCGGCCGCTACTTTGTGGCCACGCCCCTCGCCCTGTGTTGAAGCTTCAGTTTGTGTCTGTGCTGATGAACTCGGACGTGTGGCGGCGATTACCCGTCAGAACCACCTTCCCCGACACAAAGATGAGCAGGACGATTCGAGGCTTCACCATCCGGTAGATGAGTCCCGGAAACAGCTCCGGCTCGTAACTGTGGAGGGAACGCCGGTCTGAGGAGCGCTTTAAATCCAGGTTAAACACCACGGGGATCAGGTGCGCCTCTTACCTGCTGAACTGCTGGTGGGTCAGAACCAGTCCTTCCAGTCTGATGGGGAAGCACACGTCACAGCTGGCCACCATGTTCTGGATCTTGAACTCCAGGAAGCGGGCGGGGAAACCGAGTTTCTGCACAACCCGGGCGTATTTCCGGGCCGCCAGGCGCGACTGCTCCTCACTGCACGTGCTCAGACACAGACGTGAGGGAGGTTACGCTTTCACGCAGCATGCTGCTCACACCTGAACCATCTGCGTGATGCACTGACCTCTTGGCTCCTGTGCACACCATCTTCCCAGAGCTGAAGATCAGAGCTGTTGTTCGTGGCTCGCGGATCCTCATGATGACCGCAGCGAAGCGCTGAAATGACACGAGAGCGATGAGCCCCGCTGGATGGCGTGGGATTCAGATCAGAATCTTCAGCGATGTCAGTACCTTTGGGTTGTACTCGGCGTTTCGGGCCTGCAGGGCGATGAACTTCAGATCCAGCGGACAGCCCAGATTCACCGTGGAGACGATGTTCCTGCACAGGAAGCAAAGCAGGAAGTGAAGGTTAACCCGTGTCTGAAACCCGCCACTCACACGACAGTTTGGACGCCTGCGAGCAAGATGAGTTTAAAGGCACTTTTTGTTATCATCACCACCAGGGGGCGGCGTTTCACCTGTGGGCGCTGCCTCGGTGCTCAGTCACAGCAGTTATTTCCTCACTTCCTGCTGAACTCAGGACTTCACCGTCATGAGCTTTAACCTCAGACTGTTTTTCTCTTCCTGTTGTCATCAGACCAGGTGTGGATTAATGACATCACAGCCACATTAATGACATCACAGCCACACCCGTCTGACCCAGATTGTATTATTGCACAACTGGTTTTCAAAGCACTCCTGTTAATCATTTACTGCACTAGAACTCTGCTTTTGACCGCGTCACACAGCGCACCTCTGCAGGTCACCCTCAGTTCTGATTGGCTGTCTCCTGGAAGCCTCCCGAGGTGCTGGGATTATGGGGAGTTTTATACTGTATGAGAACCAGATGAAGAACGGCTTCAGCAGTGACTTACTGTAACTGCGGGATGATTCCTGACCTCTCTGTCACAGGGGTCACGGGGGTCATAGGGGTCATGGGGGTCATCGGATAGAAGGGGGAGGCCCTGGTCCCCGCTCCTGATGTGGACGCCTCCTGTGTGCCCTCGGTGGTTGTGGATTCCTGGGAGTTGTAGTCCACACCAACACCGCTGTCCTGAGACACGTCCAGAGCTGCAGACCCGCCTTCCTCTCCTGGAATAACATGGCGTACAGGTGAGACGCTGTCACTGGCTGCTAGGTCGTACACGCCCACTGTCTGCTGATGTCATACCTGATACGTCATGACTCGGTTCCTCCTGTGTGCTAAGCTCATCGGGAAGGAAACTGAGGTCAAGCTCGTCACCGGCCTCGCCGCTCGCTCCAGACTTCTCTGATGGGTAGGCGGGGTCCTGTGAAATGAGGGCAGGGCTTTGAAGACCAAGCCCCCCCCCCAGCATAAAGCCAGAGTCCTACAGGAGAAAGAAGCCTGAATAAGAGTTTGATTATACATTTGAGTAATGGCGCCTGTACCATCTGTCATTTTCTCCAGGTTCATCTCTCATTTCCAGTTTCATTAACGATTATTTACTGATTTGTTCTCAGACGACTCGCTCTAGTTCTTTGATAGTTGTGCAGCTCCTGTTCAGTTTGAATGGGCTTGCACTTAAAGGTGACGTTCTTCCTCTCAGTTCAGGACTGTCTGCAGGATTTTGAACACACATTCACACATTTCACAGATCTGAGGAGCCGAACGAGCACAGACGGGAAACAGTCATTCAGCACAGACGCTCAGAGGACCCAGAGCTGGCCTTCAGTACCAAATCTACACTCGACTGCTGGTTTACTTCATGTTTCATGGCTTTTCACAGACGCACGCTGAAGATCGGACTACTCCGGCTTTCACTGCACATTTTCTGTTTTAATGAGCAGAACAAACTTTTTTAGAGGCTCAGGGACTGAAGACCAGAGAGAGTCCAGACTCACCCAAACCCGCTGACATCACCTCTTCCTCACACTCACGTTTGCAATGGAGTCTTCAAAGTAACGCTCCAAAGCCGACTCGTCCATGACGCCACAGCATTTGACCTGATCCAGGTAACCATGGACAGCCTGATCCAGACCTGATCTCAGCACAGGTGCGTCCAATCAGGCACTCAGTGGCTGACAGCTTCCTGTTTGCTGCTCAGAGTCAAACAGGCTCAGCTCCTGTCTGTCATACTTTACATTTTAAATGATCACGTTTATTTTCACCTGTGGGGGGTGGAGCCTCAAACACTTCCTGTGTTTCCTCTCACTTTCCTGCTTCTCCACTGATGTTTCTGATGAAGCAGAAAAAAGAGAAGACGCCCCGACTGTGATGCGTATTTCACTTCATTTTTGAATAAAGTTTTAAAGAAGACCACGTGGTGTTTCACTACTCTGCTGGGGGTCGTGCACATGCTCCCACCCAGAGGCAGTCCTAGCACCCCCCCCCCCCCCCCCCCCCGAAACCCTCACATTTCTTGATATTCATTTATAATCTCCTCTGTTAGTCCTTGATATTTATAATTGAGTGATCTCTGTATATTAGTGCTATTGCTTGAATGTGTAAAATCTGTAACATAATGTTTGGAGTTTAGTCTGTTACTGTTGCTATTTTTACAGTTTCTTCTTGGAGCAACTGTAACACATAATTTCCTTAGGAATTAATAAAGTATTCTGACTCTGATTGGTTCAGGATGACCTGCCATTATCCAATCACACGTCTGCTTACCTGCATCTGTTGCTCGTTTCTCCTCCTCTTTTCTCTTTTTTCTAAACTGAGCTCCTGATGGCTTTGACCTTTTCTTGTCCATCTTCCACTGGTTTAATTTTGCACTCCAGTAGGAACACAAATCCCCCGTTGTGTGTGAGACTTTAAATCATCAAACTGTAAATTATAAATGTTAAATTGTCATTGATCCCTTTACCCCGAGTCCCAAAGTGTATATTTATTGTTTGTTTACTTGCACTGCTGTAACTGGAGCATCGTCGTCTCGTCTCTCCATAAACTGGACTGTGTGTAGCGGAGATGACAATAAAGTTTACTTTGACTTCAGCAGCGAGCAGGCGCACCGAGGGCGAATTTCGAATAAACATCGGTGCAAATTATAAGTCTGCATCATGATGTCTGGTGTTTTCATGTTTGTTGTTTTGTTTTTATTTTGTTTTATATTTGGACTGGTTTGAATCCTATTTGCATGAACGATCCCTTTCTGTGGCTGCCTCTACACTTCCTCTTCTACTTTTCCTGCCTATGGTGTCCCACAAGGTTCAGTTTTGGTGCCTTTATTGTTCTTGCTGTATTTACTTCCTCTTCAGCACTTATTGAGGACTTTTAAAGACATTTCATATCACTGCTATGCAGATGATATTCAGTTATATACAGTGTTGGGACTAACACGTTATTAAGTAATGCGTTACAGTAACTAGCACGGTAACTAGTTATTATGCCAAAATCAGGAACGCGTTACTCGTTACTGGGATTTAGATTTAGGCTTGTTATTCGTTACTTCGTGTGGAGGCATCGCGGAGCTTCCACAGATTCAGTAACATTAGCAAGTGGTGGAGGCAGCAGGTGGAGGAGGGGAGGCAGGAGGAGCAGAGACCTGAGGCAGCCGCTGGTCCGAGTATCAGGTGAACTGAACTTCAGGTAAGAAGTTATGAGCTGCAGTCTGTCTGGGTCAGATATAAACCAAGTTTAGGTGGAGTTTATTTTCGTTATGCTGACTTTTTGTACTGGTTGCTAGCTAGCATGACGGAGTTTCTCTACAGCTGGGTGGTGCTATGATGTTACTGAGCCTGAGATCTGTGGACTCAGGGGTCGCTTTTAAAAAACAGCTAAAAACTCATCTTTTTAAACTTGCTTTTGGTTGATTTTTACGTTTTAGCTTCTGTGAAGCACTTTGTGATTTTTATCCTGAAAGGTGCTGTATAAATAAAAGTGTACTTACTTATTTAGTTGGTTATTAGGCGCTGCTCCAGCCACCCAGAGAACCCGCCGCCCTCTCCTCCCTGCAGCGGCGCTCCTCGCAGACGGAGGCGGCCTTACTCCCAGCAAACGGCCGTAAGAACACCGATCGGCGCCATTACTAAAATTCGCTGGCACGTCGGGGCAGCATCAGTACGAGCAACTTTTTTTGGCCGACGCCCGTGATGCCGCCCTGGGCAAAGGCCCGTGTGGCCCATAACAGAAACCGCTACTGCTCCCACCTGACAATAAAGTGTCTGATTTTACTCGCAAACAGGCAGCGAGCCTCAGCCTGAGCCACGGAGCAGCTGGGACTGAATATTTTATGCCTGATTATTATCTGGATCATGATCAGCGGATTTATCGGCGCTCTGGATCAATAACTGCTTCTGTGCTGCTGCAGTCCCTCCTCCCGCCAGCAGGGGGAATCCTGCTCTCACGTCAAACAGCGCAGGAACCCTCAATCTCTGCGCATGCTCACCGGAAGTAAACAAATCAGCATGGCAGCACGCTGCTTGGAAAGAAGCGATCAGCAGTATTGATGATAAACGTATCGATAGAGACAGTTATTGTCGCTGCTGAGGATCGATCATCGATCAACTGATGGTTTAATCAGTCAGCTGCAGGATGGACGCAGTGAGGAATCGACTGGCCGAGTGTTCACAGGAGGCTCACGGTGAGGCTCACGGCCCCGAGCATTGATCACAGATAGGTGACAGCTTCGGCTCTGGGACTATTTCTTTTGCCACAGAAAGTAGATCCGACTCAGAGCGGCTCACAGCGCATGCTCGTCATCGGGCTGAATGTTTACCTGTTTGGTTGAATTACACATGTGACACACCTGCCCTGCTGTGAGGGGAGGGGTCATAAAACCCACCCATCAGCAGATTAATAACTAACCTGGCCGTCTGCTTCCTGTCACGTGATGCCGTTGGTCTCTTAAACACCTGACAACATGCAGATCCTTCCACTGCTGAGAGGCTGTGCAGAGGTCAGAGGTCAGCGAATGAGGTCTGGATGATTAAAAATGGAGGGCAGTGTCTTTGGGCTGAGGTGGGGGTGTGGCCTCCTTTTGCTGAGTGGGGGGGTAAGATGTGTTTTTCATTCGTTTCCATGGTTTCAGCTTAAATGTCGCCGTGGTGACCCTTGCTGTCCTTACTGGTCTGTGTCGGCTTGTGAACCTGGAATATCGTGACCAACCACGTCGAGTGTGGGCGGGGCTTTAGAGTTCTCCAGACTGTCATTAGAGGTGTGATCATTTTACCAAGCAAACAGGAAATGAGCTCACGTGATGATAACATGAATGACTGATGCTGACATCACTGCCCCACCCACCCATGTATCTCAGGTGTTTGCTTATCAATCAGCATTGCTGATTACTGATCACTTTTCAGATCTGTACCTGAGCCAATCGGTGCCCTACCTGGACGGGCCACCTGAGCCGCTGCAGTTCCACCGTGATTGGATCGCTCCAAACAAGCCCTGCATCATCCGCAACGCCTTCAGCCACTGGCCAGCCCTGTCCAAGTGGAGCCCTGACTATCTGAGGTAAGCAAGCCCCGCCCACCCCTGTCACTATGGTAACAGGTCAGCTCCTAATAAATGAAGTCAGGATTAGTTCATCCAGATAAGAGAGAGACATCCTGTGGAGCTCGTGCATCATCATTTTCAGGCTCGTCAGGTGTAGATGTCACATGATCGTTTTCTTCTCTGCAGGGAGAAGGTGGGGTCAAAGGTCATAAGCGTGGCAGTGACTCCAAATGGCTACGCCGACGCGGTAAATGGAGATCGATTTGTGATGCCTGAAGAGAGACAGATGAGCTTCTCCTCTGTTCTCGACATCATCGAGGGGAAGGTGAGACTGCACGCCGCTGTCTGAATGGCCCTGCGTGAACGCCACCTTACTAATAAAGTTGTCTTGATTGAATGTGCAGGTGGACAAAGGGGGCGGAGTCTTTTATGTCCAGAAGCAGTGCTCCAACCTGCTGCAGGAGCTGCCCGAGCTCACTGCTGACGTACAGCCGCACATTGCCTGGATGAGCGCGGCGCTCGGTGAGCTGTTGGCCTGTCCGCGATGTTGACCAATCAGAGTGTCTCTCACAGATTTGCAGAATCCACAAACATCACAGGAAGTCGAGAGCATCACAATCCAGTCTGTGAAAAGGATGTGAGCGTGATGACGGTGATCTTCACAGGAAGCAGTTTATGTGCGTTTCCTGTCAACTGGTCTCTGCATCTCCAGCCGAGCTCCATAATGAACCTCAGTGTGTGAAGAGGACTCTCCATTTACATGCAAACTGGAGTCTATTAGATAGATATGATACAAACCACTGCAGCACAGTACCTGTAATACCTACAGCATGTTCTAATCGCTCTAATAGGATATTATGGTCGACAGTATCGAACGCTGCACTGAGGTCAAGCAGGACAGAGATGAGTCCACTGTCAGAGGAAGAAGATCATTTGTAACCTTCACTAAGAAATTGAATTATTATAACAATAATTATTGAATGAATTACTAAATCAAAAAGCTCAGCAGATCCTCCAGCTTCTGTTTTGATTACAGAGGAAAATAAATCATCATGGTAGGGAAGGACCCCTCCCCGCTTTTGAATAACACACTGCCCTCCATGTTTCTCCTCCTGGCGTCCCTGCTGCAGTACCTGTGTGACCCAGAGGGGGACCCACCCCAGTGTGACCACCAGCTGACTGTTACCCTGCTGTTTTCTCCTTTCAGGAAAGTTGCCGGATGCTGTGAACTTTTGGCTGGGAGAGGCGAACGCCATCACCTCCAGTGAGACCCACGCCTCGATCTCACACACACACACACACACACGCGCTGCGGCGTGGTGATGCTGATGCGTGTTCCTGTGTTTCAGTGCACAAAGATCACTACGAGAATCTTTACTGCGTCGTCTCTGGAGAGAAACACTTCGTCTTGATGCCGCCCACAGACCGCCCTTTCATCCCCTATGGTAACCATGGCAACCACCAAGTCTTCTCTACAGCAATAACCATCCACCTGTGGTAACCATGGTAACTGTCTCCGCAGGTTTGTTCCAACCGGCCGTTTACCATCAGAGAGATGACGGCGAGTTCGAGGTCATCGATCAGAGCGACTCAGAGATGGTGCGTTCAGGTTCTCTTGGCCACGTCCCCACTAATGCGTCTTCGTTTGAAAACGTTTTCTCTCCGTCCTCACGTCCACACTGAGACGCAGCGTTTTGAAAACACGGAGCTGTCCCGTCGCAGTGTGGACACAACGCACACTTTCTAAAACCAGTTTGTGCTGCACAGCTTTCCTTCAGCTCCGTTAATCCTCACTCAGCTTTGTGCAGGACTGGAAGTGTTTTCACAAACGACTGAAAGCGCTCGTGTGGACGCGGAGCGTTTTCAGACGAAAACCACATTCTCAAATCTATCCGGGCTAGTGTGGACGCAGAGTCTCAGCACCTCATTTCAAACCCCCTCCCAGGTCCCGTGGATCCCTCTGGATCCACTGAACCCGGACCTGGAGCGGTTCCCGCAGTACCGGCGGGCGCGGCCGCTCCACTGCAGCGTGAAGGCCGGAGAGATGCTGTACCTGCCGTCGCTGTGGTTCCACCACGTACAGCAGTCACACGGCTGCATCGCAGGTACCTGAACGCACCACGCTGTGGTTAACTTTACTTTGATCAGATGATGTCACTGAGGCGTTCACACTAAACGCGTCCGCTCCCGTTTTGTCTGCAGTGAACTTCTGGTACGACATGGACTACGACATCAAGTACAACTACTTTCAACTGCTGGAGGCTCTGTGTGAGGTCACAAGGTCCACGTGACATCACAGCGACAGTGCCACGTGGCCAATGAAGTTTTGTTTCTGTTTGCAGGTCAAAGTTGGTCAGAAAATACATTTGACTGAAGCTGCTCTCCTTCATCGTCGGAGTCGTCATCAGCAGCCATGGTTTCCCGCGATTCTTTATTCACTTTGAGAATAAACTTTATTGTTCACTGAAAGCTTCATCAGTAACGTTCACCTGGCGTGGATTGATTCCACTTCCTGTTAGTGCCTTTGAACGAGCTGCGGATCAATAAAAATAAAAGTCAAACTTTCTCTTTGTGAATTTAACGTTTGAATTACTGACAGTTTCTTTCCCTGAACGGCCGCCTGCCAAGGTCGAGAAGTTAACGAGTTCCCGCCCGTGACACACGAAGTGGCAGCGTTGTAGAAACCGCGGCCCCGACAGCAAAGGCAAAAATAAATTCCCCCTGAAAATGAAATGGTTTTAAAAAGAATAAAATAGAAAACAAATAAAGAAACTTTAATGTCTTGAAACAGAAACCTTGTTCTTCCTGTAGGAGGTACTTTGTTTCTACATCTACTTCCTGTCCTGCCGCGCCCCTGGGGGCTGATGGTGCTTTTGCCGCCGTGCGTTGGAAGGAAGACAGACAGGAAACAATGAAAAAAGCTCTTTATTAAAGCACAGAAAAACAGAGCAGACAAACGACTCTAAAACTCTCAATCACCGACTCCACGCTCAAGGCCTCGATTCATCAATGATTATCAATCAGCTGATCGCACAGGAAACAAACACTCAAATGTAAACAAACAAGGTGCACAGAGAGGTCGTCGACCCCTGAAGCTCCACCCACTCACCATCTCTCAGCCTCCATCAGTCAGGTGATCATCAGGAACCTCTGCATCTCAGAATCAAAAAGATGAAGCCTAATCAATAAGCCAATCAGCTGATCGATCAGTAAGAGGATAACAGGGTCAGATAAACCTGCAGAAAGTTCAGGAAGCCAAATTTTATTTGAAACAAGTCAAAACAAGGACCCGCCCACAATTATTCCTGAACAGCTGATTGATCAGCTGGGCCAATCAATCAGACATAATGATGATCAATAAACTTCTTCTACTGTGATAAAACAAAGTTTCTTTAAAAACCGGCGCATGACCTCAGAGGGAACATTGACCATGCAGCTGTTTTAGGCTCCGCCCCTGGGGGAGGGAGGTGGAGGGAAAGTTTAGCCATCCTGATTGGTGCAGACGTGTCAGGTGGATTTCCGTCATGGTTACAGACGTCCGACTAATAAAGTTTCATCTGTTTTAAGAAATATATATTTATAAGTTTCTGACGACAGGAAACGGGACAAGGGGGCGAGACGCGACCACCTGCTCTGGTCCCACCAGACGCTGCTCAGACGGACAGCTGCTGAGTCGTATTTTTACTTCTCATCACTTTGATGCTGCTATCAGATACCTCTGTGTGCCCTTATTTTGAAAGTTCAGCTGTTGCTAACCAGTTAGACCCACCCCTTCCTGTGTAAAAAAAAAATCTAATTATGGTCATACATCTCTGCAAAAACATGAAGCAGTTTACTCAACTTCTGTTTTCAAATTAAAAGCTGAAGGAAACCCACGGTTAGGAAGTTTTTTTTCTGTCGGTGATCGTGATCAATAAAGTTCAGGATTTGAGGCCTTTTGACCAATCAATCCCTCTGAGATGCAAATTAGCTCTAATTAAGGAAGTGACATCACAGTGGAAGTCAGCTCGCAGCATTATTTTGAAGGTACGGCTCCTGTTTGTAAACTGAATGAATAAATATTATCGATAACTCATCAATACGATGATCAGGAACCAGCCAGTGAGGAAGAGTCCTGGCTGAGACTCCTCCTCCAAACCCGATCACTGATCAGTGAGCGATATCGATCTGCAGATCAGAGCATGGAGGCTGTGGGGGGAGCAGCAGGGGGCGCCGCGAGGCCAGCGCTCCATCAGACGCAGGGAGACGCTCAAGCATCTAATCGATCAGCGATCAATAATCAGAATGATGCGTCTGCCGGAGCACCGGCCTGCCGTTGCATCGTGGCTGCAGCAGCTGTTTGTCAGACTCAAGCCCCGCCCTCTCGCCCCGCCCTCTCGCCCAGATCTTTCACCTAAACATCATCAGCTTAAAGTTCCACGGCGTTTTGATTTGTGGGCGTGGTATCCTGCATGAAAGCGTTCTGATTGGACGCTGCTGACATCACACACAGAGAGCACAAACAGCCTCTGCCCGTCACACACTCACAATCAGTCGTCATGGTTACTCCTGCGGTAGATGGGCACATTAATGCTGTGGAACGCCGGGACCCAGCGGTTGTCATGGAGACCCACATTGCAGCCGGGCGTGTCCCTGCGGGCGCCATGGCAACACATCCAGTACCCTGGGCCGTACGGCAGCGCCTGGCAGTACGGCTTGTGGTGCCAGCGGCACAGCGACACGTCGCCGCGCCCGTAACGCTTCTTGCACTGCTTGCAGGGGTCGTCACGGTAACGGGGGTCTGACACCCACAGCGAGTCAGCGGGCCGCACGCCGTAGTTCTCGATGATGAACTTGAAGTAACTGCAGGCGCACTTGAGCGCGGCGAGGCTCTGCGTCGGCAGCAGTAGGAGGATCTTGACGAGCAGGTGGTGCGGCAGCGCCGTCAGGTACGGCTGCGGCTCCAGCAGCTGCTGCAGCCGCTGACGCTTCTCAAGGAAGTCCTGCGACGCCGACGCACGCCACACCAGAGGCGCCGAGGCAGGGTTGCTAACTACGCCAGCATCCTCAGTTCCTCTCCTCCTAGTCTTCTCTGATTGGCTGTCAGTACTGCAGGGGGCGGGCTTAAAAGGTTGAAGCACATAGGTGGCTCTGTGGCATGGGGGGCGGTGTGCCGAGGGGGTGGAGTCTTTCTCAGGTGTTGGAGACAAAAACAATAAGCCAGGCACAGGCTCCTCCTCCTCAGAGGGCGGGGCCTTAAGGTGAGTCTCTGTTACAGTGCGCTCCCTCTCCACACCTGCAGCCTCCTCCGACTTGACCAGCTCACCTGAAAGGGGCGTGGTCAAAGCTGAGGCCGGGAGACAGCCGACTGGCTCCCTGCTCAGGCACTGAGCTGCAGGTGATGATGGTGACGCGGGCTGGCTGGGGGTGGAGCTGTGACCTGTGGCAGCGGCGAGCAGCACACGCCCCGCTGTCCTCCGCAGGCTGTTGCTACGTGACAGGTCGCCCTCTGCCCGCCGCCTAAGACACTCAGACTCCAGTCTCGCCACCATATCTGACACTCGGACGCTTTCCGGCTCCTCCCCCCTGTGCTCCGAGCCGTCCCTGAGCTTGGTGGGCGGGGCTCTGGAGAGCATGATGGTGGTGCAGCTCCTCTGGAGAGCGAGCACAGGTTTGGAGTCCAGCTGCTGCTCGCTCGCTCTCTGCTCCAGAAACGCCACCATGTCCACCACTGACACTTTCGGGTCCGCCTCCTCTGCTGTCCCCAGCTCGCCGCCACACTGCTGACCGGAGTGCGGGCGCTGCGGAGCAGGTCTGAGGTCACCAGCTCTCTGGTCTTGCTGAAGGTTTTGGGTGTTTCCGGACCGGCGGCGCCGTTTGGCGGTACAGTTTTCATCCCAGCTGCCCTTTGCCTTCACGGCTCGTGACAGCCCCGTCCCAACGCTGTAGTTGGTGCACGGCGCCGGCACCCTGTCCCTGCTGTTCGCAGCACACTCGCCACCTCCGGCGCTATCTTCTCGTCCCCTCTCTGAAACAAAGATGGCGATCTTCTCGCGGACGTGTCCGGGTTTGATGACGGTCCAGACATCCAGCGGCGTGTCGGCATCCTCGGCGGCGGTCTGGAACAGTTTGGGCGCGTTGTTCTCGCAGCCTGGCGGCAGCAGTGGGAGGTGCTGCAGGGTGGTGCCGGACTGCGTCTTGAGGCAGAGCGACGTCACGCTGCTTGTGATGGCGTTTGCTGGGCATCGCAGCGTGTTGGTGGAGATTACGCTGAATGGGAAGCGGCTGCTGCTGCCATGGTTACCAGTGTACGTCCTGAGCAGCCCCCCCTGCTGGCTCACGAACAGACTGCTCCGCTGCGTCCCCGTCTGAACGCCGGACGCATCGAGACGCAGCTCTGAACGCACGAGCTTCGGGTAAGACTTCAGGTGCATGATGGTCCTGTGGGGAGACAGAGGTCACATGATTAAAACCCAACCGAGATATTGACTTATCAAAATAAAAGACCCCAGGAAATTATCTACATGTTTGGCATTCGGATTTCCAAAATAAAAGTGAGTTCGAGGTGTTTCCTGTGGGTGTGTCTCAGAGCAGAGCAGGTCAGACTCTCCGAGGTGATTCTGAGATATTTCATCACCCGATCGTGGTGTAAACATTTCAACACGAGATCACGTCAGAGCTGATCTGAGGTCAGGCTTCCTCTCCTCCTCATGAAGAACGCCAGAGGGAGGGCCACACTGGTTTTACTGGAACTCTTTACCTCTGCTCGTAAAACTGGGACGTGGAGGAGACTTCCTGTTACTCAGGTGAAGGCGGCACCTTCTCGCCTCAGTAATGAACAAACTGTGTGTTTGTGGTCAGCGCCCTGACAGACTGCAGCTCCTCTCACGTCCACCGGGGGCTGCTGTAACTCTCCTCCTTCAAGCCAATAAGAAAAGCTTGTTGTTATGTTTGGTGGTGGGGGGCAGCTGGGACAGCTGATATGAAGGGGGGGGGGAGTCAGCTGCAGAGACCAAAAACAAACATGTTCAGCTCCCTTTGATGTGCACACTGCCTCACTGTGGGCGTCACAGGAACTGCAGGTTTAACCCGGATCATTTGGATTCGTTTGTTCTTCACCTGCCCTCCTCATGGTTCTTGACCACATGTACCGAGCATGTGCAGAAACACATGTTTTTAACGTTTTGGGTGGTGGATGACATCATGACGAAGGCTCGGTGCAGCAGCATTACCTCAGCGCTCGGCTGGGCCCGAGCCCACAGACACGCCCGCACAGATGTGGAGGAAACCTCGACAGCTTCACGCTCTCGGCTGTCAGTCGCATGGACTCGCATGTGAGCGGCGTGTTCAGGACACTGATTATGTTAATGATCGGTTATTGATTGAGAGGATAAAATGATCTGTGCGCACACAGACACACACACACACACACACACACACACACACACACACACACACACACACACACACACACACACACACACACAGACAGAGAAACTTTGACTCTAATTTTGTCTGAATGTGTTTAATGAGTCATTTTACTTCACAGGGACTTTTTTAATCTCCTAGGACCTGCGTCCACATATGTGGACGTCACATTTTGGGTTATTTAGACTAAAATACTCAATTTTGCTCTACGAGGGCCTGATATCCACTTACAAGGACATTATGCTGCTTCTCTTCTATCAACATTTTAAACGAATATCCTCACATGTGGCTCTGATTTTTCTTAGAAACAAAAATCAGGTAAAAAAAAAAAAAAAAACATCTTGTAATTCTTTGTTTTTACACTCATCAGGTCCCAATCAGCCCAAATATCAAAGAGAAATTAAAAATGCCGCCGTGGAAGAGTTCAGGTCTGAGGAGGTTAATTTAATGAGGATTTTTTCTTTTTCAGTGATTTTATTCCGTTCATTTATTTTTTGTGTTTATTGAACATTTAAATAAAGTCAATCTCACCCGGCGCTGATCATTACTAGTTTTCAGTGAAGCCATGTCACCTGACAAGCAGTCACATGACCGGCAGAGTTCCCTGTGACGCAGGGTCTTAATAGTTTTGCAATTTTCATTAGTTTTTATTTTTATTTAGTTTTGACTTCAGAGTTTCAATTTTATATCAGTTTTAATTAGTTTTTACCAATTGTTTGCTAGTTTAGTTTATTTTTTATTTTTTTGAAAATCCTTAGTTTCAGTTTAGTTTTGATTAGTTTCAGTTATAGTTTTAGTTGTGTTTGCAATAATTAAGTGTAACAAAATCCCAGTTTCATCATATCAGTCATTCTGCTCATCCTTGGGTATGTTGCTATTCCAGCTACCATACTGCACCCTGGACAGGTCGCCTGTCTGTCGCAGGGCTAACAGGCAGAGACAGACAACTCACATTCCCACCTATGGGTTCTTTAAATAAATAAATAAAGGCAGATGAACAACCATTGATACCAGGCAACTATAAAATGTATATCTTGGCCCCAATGAGACGATTAACTCTCACAGGTGTGTTCGTAATTTTGGTTCAAGTGAATTGATAAACTTTTTGAAGGTAATTGACTCACACAGTTGTGTAGATATCCCCGTCCTGTTGTCTCGGGATGCATCACGCTGCCTTGCCTGGGGTTAGCTTCTGTTTTCTGGGGATGAGGGTTGAGTGTGCTCCCTTACCTTCTCAAGCTAAGCTAGGTTAGCCTTCTTGTGTGAGCTTTTCAAGTGCACTTTAAGGTTTGTGGGATTTTTTCCCGTTTTGTGAACACTCATTATAGTTTTAGTTAGTTTTCCTTTTTTGTTTTTATTTTTATTTCCGTTAACGAAAATGCTTTTTCACTTCTAGTTTTCGTTATTTCATTAACGATGATAACCTTGGTGAGACCAGACAGATTAAAGGAGCGCCATCACGTTCACAGCTGTGAGTAAAGGACGACCTTCCTGCTCCCCGACGGCCGTGTCAGGTTCTTTCTGGGAGAACATCGTCTACACCGAGGTGTTCCCTCAGCTGAGAGACGTTCTCTGTCCAGCGCGTCCTCCCAGTAGGACATGTCTGAACCCCTCAGCTGGACTCATCTCTGAACAGGTGACGAGACAACGCCGCATCCATAAATGTAAAGCAGGATTTTAATACTGCAGCAGCAGCAGCGCCATGAGAACAGCTTTCAGCAGATAAAAGCTGTTTTAAAGCCCATTATAAATAACGTTGGTTGATAAACCCTGCACATAGCAGCCGGCCGTGCAGACAGCTCCGTGTGAAGCGTCCCGCGTGCACACAGCTCCGTGTGAAGCATCCTGCGTGCAGACAGCTCCGTATGAAGCGTCCCGCGTGCACACAGCTCCGCGTGAAACGTCCCGCGTGCACACAGCTTACACAACCTCGTGACGCTTACAGAGGCAGGACACACTCAGAGCTCTGGGTGTGCAGGATGACCTCAGTGATGATGTAACCGTGAAAAAGGTGTGTTTGTACGAACACATCACAGTTACACAACCGTGCTCAGAAACAAAAAGCCCGTTTGAACACAGCAGTGAAGTCGGCTCTCATCCAATCAGATGCGGATCCACAGCGAGACGAGCGAAGGTTTCTGAGCGACAGGAGTTTGGTTTCCAGGCCGTCGGCACTGCGCCTGAGAACAATTATGATTACACAAACCGCAGCAGGGCGGCCAATCAGAGCCAGGTATAAAACACACTGGGAGCACACGGAGGTCAGAGGTCACGCATGCAGCGAGGGATGAGGCACAGCTGTGTCATCAGCAGCGTTTCTGAGGTATTCGTGTCCCGGTCAGCTCTTCAGCTCAAAACAGACGCCCAGTGGTGTTTCCAGAATCAGAACCCGGAGCTCTGATCTGCCGCACAGCATCTTGGGAGTTGTATTCATGTGTTTCTCTGCGTCACTTTTACACAATGCTAACTGTGTTTACCTCCACTCTGTGTGCTGATTGGCCGGTGGTGGTGCAGGGGGGCGTGGTACTGGTTTGAGTGACAGCTCCGCTGATCCTTCAGCTTCACATTTCTCAGACGTTCGCCTTGACTCCTCCCACACAGGAAGCTAAACCAGGCGCTGTTTCTCCTGCGCCACGGTCTCCAAAGGAGTCAGGATGTGACGGCACACATACACCCTGCAGGAAAAAACAAGCACACACCAACACATCAGTGACTCACACACCTGAGGCCACGGCCCAGGTGTGTAATCCTCACACCGTAAGCAGCTTCACAATCTTCAATATCTTCAAAGTGAAATGAAAACATGTTCTACAACAGCTGGATCAGACACGCAGACTCAGACTGGGAGGACTGGAAGTGAACCAGCAGGGCCAGAAGTCAGTTTACGCCGCGCGGAGCAGCAGCGAGCTCACAGCCTCCAGGAAAAGCTCGCCGTACATCAGACAAACCTGCAGCTTGCGTCTATAGCGAGACACCAGCTCATGATACCTGACAGCCAATCAGCTGCCAGCTCTGTCCTCTCTGTCTATATAAGGAGCCGGTCACAGTGTGTTCAGCACACACAGGCGCACAAACACAAGAGTGCGCACTGGTGTGTGTTTGTGCTGTTGAAGCAGGAAACTGTAAATATTTCAAAATAAAAGCTGACAGTTTAGTGAGCAGCCGTTTCTCCTCACAGCTGATTAATTCCCGCCACGTCTCCCAGCTGAGACGATCTGCAGGTGCTTCCTGCTCCCACAACAGGAAGAGTTCAGGAGAAACCTGAGTGCCATGGACCTGCTCACCTGCACAGGTGTGACGGGACTGCAGGTGTCCTGTTTCTGCTCAACACGTGAAAAAAGGACGGCGGGGATAGCGCAGTACGTAGAGTGGTGGGCCCATGATCGGAAGGTCGGGGGTTCGATTCGCCTGAGCAAGGTACCGTCTCTACACACTGCTCCCCGAGCGCCCAATGGCTGCCACTGCCTCACTGAGTGAATGGGCTACATGCAGGGAGGAATTTCCCCACGGGGATCAATAAAGTACACTTTCTTTCTTTCTTGACTCTGTTCCTTCAAGCATCAAAGATTATGATAAGAAATGATTACCGATCAGCTGATTGATTAACCACACACACACCGAGGAGCCCGAGCGGGGGGTGGAGGCATTTCCCTCCTCCCTCTCCTGAAACCACCTCCTGCTGCTGGATCTGCAGCTTCCTTCTCTTTTGGTTGACGTGAACCAATCAGAGACATGGATCCTGATCAGGATCAATACACGAGCCGAGGCAGTCTAAACAGGGATCGTTTCAAAGCTTTGTTAATGCTAATGAGCCAGATGCTCTGATTAAAGAACAGACAGCGAGCTTATGCTGGAGCACTGCAGGCCTCCTTATTTACTCTGTGTTAACAGGAGATTATTGATTGTTTGGGGATTTTACGATGATACTGAAGTTTTTATATTCCACCTTCCCCTGAGGGAACACTGATCCAGCAGCCTGATCTGACACGGGCGAAGGTAAAGATAAACAAACACCAACATCTGCCTATGGTTTCATCTCTAAGACATGCTGCCGTCCACCGAGTGGCGTCCTAACTGTGTCCCAGCCCGTCAGACGCCTGTTCCCTTCAGGGTGAGCAGGAGCGCTCAGGCACGTGACCTCATTTACATTTGTAACATTCATGATAATGATCTGTATGACATCTCCACAAAACGTTGATTAGAATCCAAATAAATTGTGTCACACTGCAGATCTGTAACTCTGCAGTGTCCTGAGCCTTCAAATTAAAAGCTTCGTTAGATCAGTGATTAATCATTAGCATCTTTAGTGCTGAATCACGGATCAGGAGCCTAAATCATTCTGTACAAATCACAGAGGTCTGTGTTTCAGGCCACGGATTCTTCTATTTATTTAACCAGGACACCCCTGAGACTAAAGCCCATTTACAGCCAAGAAAGCACCACATTAACAGGTTATATGAGTGGTCAGGTATAACACGAGCAGAGGAGGGAGCTGCTGAGGAACAAGGTCCTGATGGCTTCTCCAGCAGAGGCTCAAAGTCCTGTGAAGACCCCAAGGATCCTGAAGAGGAGCGAGTATCACAAAAACTGTTCACTCACATGCTGTGATCTCCACGGACAGAGACACCAGCTGATAACGTCCACACACACAGAGTGTTTGTGGGCTCTGACTCATCTCAGGGTGTGACAGTTTAGAGGAATGTGTGTTTCTAAAGTGATTTTATAATCATCATGAGGACATTAGACCCTGTGGGAGCTCAGTCTCAGATCAGACCGGGACAGACCCGGGCCAAACCGACCGCCAGCTGCTGAGTCTGCACTCCGAGGCTAACAGCTAGCAGCTAACAGCCTGTAAACTTCCCACCCTCCTGGGCCTCCGCCCTGCTAACGGCGAACATTAATCGGTAACCCAGCTGGGAGCGGCTTGGAGCTCCGCCACACCCGCAGCAACACTCGGTAAACAAAGTGTCCCGCGCGCTGTTTACAAACAAACAACCGAGCTACACGAAAACAAACTTCGCTGCCGCAGCGCTAGTTAGCATGCTACTAGCTGCAGCCGCTCGCTCTCATTAAACACCTGGCTAACTAGCTAGCGTCTGCAGCTAACTAGCGGGGAGCATAGGAGGACAGAGCGGCACGTCGACACTCCAGAGGACACGGAGGAAGTTTGAGGAGACGCTGCGGGTGGAGATCGGATCGTTTCCACCCCACACCGACACCCAGCAGCGGCCCCGAGCCGCGGACTCTCGGAGAGAAGAGGCCGCGGGTCGCACTGACCTGAAGGAGGAAGCTGAGCCCGTCCACTGGGGAGCTCCGCTGGCAGCGACCGCAGACGGTGCAGTCCTCCGGTCCGGGGTGTCCTGACTGTCCGTAGCCCAGCTGCTGTCGGTGCCTTCGCTTCGCCGGTGCGTGGACCCACTTTTAAACTGTTTAACGCTTAAACGCAGCACGGAGGTGCGCGCTCCTCACCTAACTACATAGTAAAGCTCCCGATCAAGCACGCGCACGTCAACCTGCGGCTGTGCGTCATGACGTAGCAGTCCTATCCTGAGCATCAACAACACGTAGGTTCGGTTTTAGCGACACCCAGAGGGCCGACACGCTTCATCAGATGGACGATGATGGCTCAACGGCACGAAGGCAAGAAGGTCCCGGGTTTGAATCCGAGCAGGGTTCCGGGTCTGTGCTCAGCACCTCACAAGAACGGACCGTTTACACTTTACGTGTTGAGACTGAAAAGCCTCGAAGTTCACCCGAAATAACCCAAAAGACTAAAGGTGTACATCCACAGAGACAGCAGGTCAGCTGATCACAGCCTGCACACCCACACAATCCTCTGCAGCTCTCAGTATAAATGATCGTTAGTTTGATTGTTTTCCCCACACGGAATCATTACACTGATCTCCGGGTTCCCCACGCACTGAATCCACAGTCCACTGTGACTGTGCACAGTCTGTTTAGGTGTGGGGGGAAGTCACACTGTGTAATCTTGACAACAGAAACTCGTTATTTTTTAATTCTCTGTCAGTGCGGGTTTCCTACATAACAGATTCAGTTCACACAGAATTACACTGGATTAATATTTGTATTTTCATGTACTAATATTATATTAACACACGAGGTTCAGTTTCCTTTGTAACTGTAGAATTGTCCTTCAAGGGGCTACTTGTTACTTTCCTACGCTGAGGATACTTCAGAGCAGGACTTTTTCACTTTTACTTCAGTGAAAAAGTTGCTTCAGTACTTTTACTGGAGTATTTTTGATCAGAATGTCTTTATTGTCATTGCTGCAGGTACGAGAGCCATCGTGGCTCAAAGAGTTGGCACTTCGTCTTGTAACCGGAAGCCGGTTCGAGCCCCGACTCGGACAGTCTCGCTCGTTGTGTCCTTGGGCAAGACACTTCACCTACCGCCTACTTTTTGGCTTTGAGGGCCCCGAAAAGCGCTATATAAATGCAATCTGTTATTATTATTAAAAGCGGTCTCCAATCAGTGCATCATCCATAAAAACATTAAAAACATCTTTATGTATTAGAAGTAAAGAGTCTGTACTTTTGCCACCTCTGTAAATGACTCAGGTAAACTCTTTCTCAGAGACGCTAACTTTAAAGTAATTCTATTTTTTCAGTGTATGTAGGAGAACTACGGACACATTAGTTCCTGAATGTAGCTCCGACAGTCCGTCATAGATTTCTTTCTGTGTTTGCATGTTTTCGTGTCTGCACGGCTTCTCTCCGGCTACCTCCAACAGTCACACACTGCTGTGTGAAAGTGAATACCCACGGCGAGCCCCGCTTCTCACCTTATGGGGTCGAGGATGGGCTCCAGGCCCCCTGAATGGGATAAGCTGAAGTAAATGGATGGAAGCAAAATTAATTTATTTAAATGTGAATCCAAAACCTTTGCTCGTCACTAAGCTGCCAGGCTCTGAAGCCGCGACGCCATTCTTCCTCTCTGTAGTCGTCATGAAGGGGAAACTTCTCTGGACCAGTTTCTTACATTAGGCTGTAAACATGTTTATTTTAACATGTTTATTTTAACATGGGAATCTGTAGGGACGACTCACCGCCGGAGCCCCTGCTGGACATTAGAGGAACTGCAGGCTGAAAGTTTCTGTCACGTGATAAATAAAACTGGGTATCATCTGCACAGCAATGAAAAATATGCAGTGTTTTCTAAAAGCGTTGTTCCCAGAACATAACCCCGTGGAGCTTCGTGAACAGCTGTTATGTGTAAAAAACGTTCCTTGTTTACGTGAACAAACTTAAGCAAGAGGAGGAAACAAAAAAGTGTCAGAACTCAGACTTTTTTCTCAGAATTCTGATTTAAAAAAATACGTCCAAACTTTTTTTCCAGTGGCTCTGATCCTCGTCCCTATAAACTGGAAGATTCAGCCACTCCAGTGCTTTTCCTGTAACACCAACGCTGTGTTGTAGTCTCTGTTTGAAGCTGCATTAAATGCTGCACTGACATCTAACGCTCACTCCTCTGCAGATGACCCCAGCTGTTTTAAAACTCCTGTTTGACGAGTTTGTCGGGGTTCAACTAGGCTCATCATTTTCAGGCATCCAGGCAGGACACAGAAATAAGCACAAAACCCAGAATATGACGTCTTTATTCATTAGACACCTGAACAGAAACATGTGGAAGAATCACAGCATCTACTGATGATCACCTTCAAACATTCACTGATAATTTCCTCCTGACTGATCTCTGCTGGGTCAGCAGCCTGTCTCAGTGCAACAACTCCGTGCTGACCCTGGACAGCGTGAGGTCGTAGTAGATGTTGAGTCTCCTAATGTCTCTCAGGTTGGTGACACGATGCTTGAAGTCCAGCAGGTGAGAGTTGTTGACGGCCACCTTTAACTCCGTGTTGGTGCACAGGATCTTGATCTGGAAGAGAAACATGAGAGACTGTCGTTGGCGTCATCGCCGCCTCACAGAAACAAACTGAGGATTTTTTTGACGCTGTCTGACCTCAAAAGTCTGCCCCGGCACAAACGGGAAGTGCTGCAGCTCCCTCTCCTCTTTGCCCCACTTTTCACCGATGCAGCTGTTTCTGATGATCACCTTCTTGCCGCCCTCGTTGAAGCGAGGGTTGAAGTGGAAGGCGATGTCACGAGCTGTGGCCAGGTCCACCGTGATCCTGATGAATCACAGAGACCTCAGTGAATTACTGACTATTAGAGCTTCTCCATCAGAATCGGATTATCTGGATCAATCGTTTCTCTTTTTGGCCGATGTTAATGTGGCGTTAAGCGCCGCAAGTCTGATTTTGCTTCACTGAAACAAGCGAACGAATGCAAACAAATGAAAGTGTAGCTGATGACCTCGCTCATCCTTGTTCACCAGCTGTCCTCGCGTTGTTTTTTTAATCATGTGTTCACAGCAAACATGAAGGTTTTGTGTGATTACACCTACAGTTTGTCCAATGAGGTGACATGAGCTCACTGTCTTCTCCTACTGCCCGCTTTCATTACTGTTACTCAGTAACGAGTGGATTTAACCACTGTCAGTGTATCGCTCTGCGCTTCCTGTTTACTCTGCTCTACACCCGCTCGCTTCTTTAGTCTGACCTCTGCTCTCTCGTCACTATGTGACATCACAGCATTCGTACTTGTCAGCGTTGGGTTTGATAGTTCCAGCGATGGTGATCAGCAGCTTGTCGTGCACTCCTTCAGGCAGAGACAGATTGAAGGGAACCGTCTGTCAAGAAGAAAACAGCTGTTTACTACATCTGTCCTTCTGCCTGTCCTCTGTTTCCGTCTCTGTTTGGCTCACCAGATTCTGCTGGGGTGCAACAGGAGGAGTGGGTCCAGGTCCAGGTCCTGGACCTGCACCCCAAGGTCCGCTGGGCTGGCTGGGGCCTTGGGGCCAGGTAGGGTTAGCAGGCTGACCTCCAGGCCAGGCTGGACCAGTGGAACCTCCGGGCCAGGTGGGCTGGTTGGGCTGACCTGAGGTTTCAGTGGAGGCAAAAGTCATTTCCACAAACATTCACCTGTTTATTTAACCTGCGAACGTCCACCTGGGCACCACAGGCTAACGTCCACCTGGGCACCACAGGCTAACGTCCTCACATAACCCCAGATGGAAGCTGCGAACGGCAAAGGCAAAATACTGTAGGAGACTGTTTGACAGGTGACACCCCACCCTAACCTTAGACAGGTAGAAGGTGACCTGGTGGTAAAGATGCTGCTTTAATAATGAGGCCTCGTGAAGACCCTTCAGAGACGTGACTGTCAGAGGTCAGTAAACGTCTACAGCGGAGGGTTGGGCTTGTGTTTGGGTTGATCAAGTCAAGTCAGGTGGCTTCATTGTCATTTCCACCATGTGTAAGTGAAAGGTGTGAAAGGTGTGAAACTCAGAAGATTTTCAAACCTCTTACCTGGCCACGCGGGGGCATTGGGCTGTCCGGGCCAGAGACCTCCTCCTGCTTGGTTGTTTCCACCACCGGGCCAGAGACCTCCTCCTGCTGCTGACTGGGTGGTGCCACCATCAAGAGCGTCTGAGAGCTGCAGACACGCAGAAGCAAAGAAAGCCTGAGCTCGTTTTGTCCTCGGGACGGTTTCTGACTAGAGATGCACGATACCACTTTTTTATGTCCCATACCGATATCATAAATTTGGATATCTGCCGATACCGATATGAATCCGATATAGTGTTTTTTAATCAATAAAACGTTTTTTTAATATCTTGCTGCATTTTGTATAAGTTTATACTCAAGTTTAAATAAACAACAACACTAAAGCTGTTCTGTTATACCTGTATGTAAAAAATACAACAAAATATTTCATAGTTCAGCAAAACTGATCAATCTAATAAACTTAAACCTGCTCCATCCTCCCTATTCTGGTATTTTAAAGAGTACTTAGCAGAAATATTAAACAACCTAACTAA
Organism: Neolamprologus brichardi; assembly: GCF_056152115.1. Lineage (NCBI taxonomy): Eukaryota > Metazoa > Chordata > Actinopteri > Cichliformes > Cichlidae > Neolamprologus > Neolamprologus brichardi. Next base: position 346,290 of record NC_142122.1, read on the forward strand.
TGGGGTTGCAAACTCCCAGCAAAAAAAAAAACAAACCACCCTCTTCCTCATGATGCTTAAGCGATGTAATCAACTTTAATTTGATGCAGTGTGAAAAATGCACAGAAATAAATTATTTTTCAAGAATAATTAAATAGATTCAACATCTTTCTTCAACAGAACTGCAGACTGCACAGATGGTTCCCAAAGGAAAAAGTACTACAGCTTACTAGGGTATATTAGACTTAACAGTTACTATATACAGTAATGGACTTCTATACATTTTACATCAGATTCAAACTTTGGGTGTCAGATTCAGATAATTATTTATTAAAAGCTCGACATTTTAAATGAGAATAAGAAAGAAAAGTATGTCTTTGTGCCCCCTTTTCCCTGTTCATGCCCTATCGGCCCCCCTGGATAAACTTTGCTAGCTCCGCCCCTGCACAGTTACGTCAGCTGTAGAAAAAGATCCTGGTGTAGAAATAATATTAAATAAATTCTAACAACAGCTGATCAAGCTTAATAGTGCTGCTGTTGTTCAGCCGCTGGTTTCCTCTTTCTGGTGAGAAGTGAGACAAAAACAAACAAGAGAGACGGACTCGACAGAAAAGCCGATCAGCTGATCATTAGCATTATCATTGAGCAGTTTCACGATTGAAGTAGCAGCAGGAGAGAGAGAGGCAGTCGCTCCATATATCGGTTGTTAAGCTTAACGCTGTAACGCTTTACAAACATTCAGAGATGAACTTACACACTTGCTTTACTTCTCTCTGGGAAAACTTCCTCGGAGATGAAATGCCGGTTTGGTAGCGACGCTACAAATACACACAGCCGCTCTATCACGTGACCACACTGCTGCAACGTGCTACGGTTATGAGCTGAGTTACGCCGTGTAGCAAGTTTTGTGAGGTGCTTTTTTGATATTTAATGGATCGATTACATTTTTTATTTCTCACCGATATCCGTAATTTGGGTCAGTATCGGATCGGTCCATCTCTATTTCTGACTGAGCACAGTCCCTGCAGCCACGCAGGGCTAAGGCACTTCCTTCACTGCCTCCTTTAGCAGAGGGGACATTGGAGCATCCTCTATGAGAGGAAAGGAGGTCATTCCATCCCATAATTCATAGCAGTGCACCGTCAGACAAGGACTGAGGTCACGAAAGTGTTATTAATGGGGTGTTTTTCATTTCATGCCGTTATTGTTTCACCTGTTTCTGTGAGAGAAACAGTTTCAAAAGCTTTTAGTCTAAATGTCCACAGAGTCAGGATTTGCCCTCTTCAGCCTCCTTCTTCATCACTTCTGCAGCTTCTGAGCCAAATCCTGCCTCACAGGTCTGAGCCGATCGACTGACCACAGGTTCTGGATTAAGATCTGAGGAGTCTGTCTCTGCCAACAGTCTCCGCCCGGTGCTTTAAACAGTAAAGACTGAAAACAGTAGGAAGTAACTTCAACAGCCACACTATGAGCAGGTGCTCGGTGACACCGGGAAGGAAAAACCACATTTTAACAGGAAGAAGCCTGTGCTGGAAAATGCTGGACTTTGTCAAACTGCTCTGGGATCACTGGGAGAAGAAGTCGAGGATGAATTCCACCGAGGGCTGCAGAGGTTGTGAACAGGAAGAGTCAACACTTCAAAATAAAAGTTTGTAAAACATGAAGCAGTGACTGTTCTTCAGTCCACCACAGAGACAACGTGTCTGAAACACGAGCTGAGACGCTGCCAAAGCTTTGCTGCGACCCCACGTCAGCGGTCCAGCTTCACCTCGCCGCAGCAGCGCCCGCGACGCCAGAGGGACACGTTTCAGAGACGCCGTCTGACCTTCAGGCCCGAAGCGGCCGTCTGAAGTACTGAGTGCAACTGAACGCACCTGAACGCACCACGGTTCACACTGAGGGTGTGTTCAGTGACAGACTCTTCTGGAATGTTCTGTATGAACCAGCTCTAAGGAACAATAACACCCTGTTCTCACACACAGACACTCACACACACACACACACACACACACACACAGAGTCACACACACACACACACACACAGACTCACACACACACACAGACTCACACAGACTCACTCACACACCTCACACACTCACACACACACACACACACAGAGTCACACACACACTCACACAGACTCACACAGACTCACACACTCACACACACTCACACACACACACACACACACACAGAGTCACACACACACAGACTCACACACACACACACACACAGACTCACACACACACACAGACTCACACACACACACACACAGACTCACACACACACACAGACTCACACACACACACACAACCCCGTTCAGCTATCTCAGTGAGGACCTTCATTCACATAATGCTTTCCCCACTCTAACCATTAAAGATGAGCGTCTGACTCTGACCGTAACCTATCTGTAACTCTGACACTAAAACCACATTTTGAGCCTCAAACACGCTTCAAACTTGTGAGGACCGCGTGTGCGTGTGTGTGTGTCACAGGTGACTGTTGGTTCTCACAAGTACAGTAGAATGCAGATTTCGGTCCTCACAAAGATAGCTAGACAGGAACACACACACACACGTTTGAGTTTTTGGTTTAGATCATCAGCTGCTGCCTCGTGACCACATTAACAGGACCGTGCTGCACGTTCCTAATGTCACATCAGAATCACCGAAGCATCGATTAAACCTGAAAGCTGCACATCAGGAAACATCCAGGTGAAAGTTTGTGAGAGAAGAAAGTGACTCACGTCCATTCTTGTCTTCTGCAACCTGAAACACACAGACAGGAAGAAGACAATGAGGTCTGAGGGTGTGGTGGAGCGAGTCCTGACACGGAGCAAACAACAGGACAAAAAGCTGAAAGTGATACACAAACTGCAAAGAAACGCCGCCCTCATCCTCTCTGCTCGCGCTCACAGCAGGCGCTAAACTCAGGTTTTGGTTTTGGGGATTCGGCCCGTTAAGGCTCAGCTGCAGCTCGTTGGGAGCCCCTGAACTCGACCTCTGAACCGTGTTCGTGTCGTTTACATGGATCCCAGAAACAAACTAACAAACCTTCACATTTAAACTTGTTTGAACAGCCAGCTGACCTCAGAGTCTGCTGCTGAATGCAGGAATACGACATGATCAGAAATCAGTGAAAAGCAGCTGCTGCGTCAGTCACAAGGGGGCGCTACAGCTAGCAGAGCAGCATGTCACATGATCTAGTCTCAAACTGGGAACAGAACCACATCACCCAGTTTACGTTCTCTGAAGTCATCTGGAAGTTTTTTAAAGGCTTTCTGTGTTGGTATCGACGTGTTAGTCTACGCTGTCACTTGGTATCAAACGGTTGCTGGTTCGATTCCAGCAGGAGACGCAGATCCCTGCAGGACTGTCAGCGAGCTGTGAAACTGCAAAATCAGACTGTGCAGAAGTGCCCTCTGAATGTTTTCCAGATGTTCCTGTGGTTTCCTGCTGCTGGGGGGGTGGAGCAACGTTCTCATGCTCAACAAACAAACATGGCGCCTGCAGCAGGAGCAGACGCCGCCCAGGATCACACGGCTGTCAGCAGACGAGTCAAACAGGCGTCTGTTCCTCTGTGCGCCGCTCGGAGTAAATAAAGTTTAAATGAAAGCACTCACAGTCAAAGCTCCCTGAGTAACAGACACGAAACCTCACAGCTCAGCAACTTCCTCTTCCTCTGAACAACGAACCGAATCGTGAGCTTCCTGTTTGTCTGCGTGCTTTGATT